>NW_027770922.1:0-294 GCF_054177405.1 Leptonychotes weddellii | reverse complement strand
GAATAGTGAAATTGGATATATTTAAATGAAGAACTAGCATTAAAACAAATTTGGAGAATACTAGCAGAATTAATGTAAATAGTACCTAACTGATAATAATTTAGCAATAAAACAACTTATATACAAATTGGGAGGACAGTGAAGAAAGAAGGTAGAAATAGAGCAGATTTCCTAATTGTCTCTTGTGTAATACCTGGAATATTTTTTCCATTGTTTGTTAGGATATAATTTGCATAGAGAAAAAATATGATTTTTTTCACACTATTCTGCATTTTTGACAAATGCATGCAGTTG
>NW_027770921.1:0-294 GCF_054177405.1 Leptonychotes weddellii | reverse complement strand
TCATGGTATCTTCTTGAGTGCGTACCAACTCAATGTTCTTTTTTCTTTTTTGCCCCAATTTCTGTTTTTATTTGTGTAATTTTCTTTCTTTCTTTTTTTTTTTTTTAAAGATTTTATTTATTTATTTAACAGAGAGAGATACAGCAAGAGAGGGAACACAAGCAGGGGGAGTGGGAGAGGGAGAAGCAGGCTCCCCGCAGAGCAGGGAGCCCGACGCGGGACCCAATCCCAGGACCCTGGGATCATGACCTGAGCCGAAGGCAGACGCTTAACCGACTGAGCCACCCAGGCGCC
>NW_027770920.1:0-294 GCF_054177405.1 Leptonychotes weddellii | reverse complement strand
GGGAGGGGCAGAGGAAGAGGGAGAAGCAGATTCCCTGCCTAGAGGGGAGCCCGGGGCGGGGGGGGCTCCACACGAGATTCGACCCCAGGACCCCGAGCGGAAGTCAGACCTGAGTGGAAGTGACCTGAGCAGATCATGACCTGAGTTGAAGTCATGCTTAACTGACTGAACCACCCAGGTGTGCGGCTACCCGCCCCCAGCCAGTCAGGCACCCCTCCTATTGACAAAGGAAGCCCTTATTTGTAAACAATCCCTCTATTCAACCCTTCTTAAATTATCCTGAATGTGCCTTTT
>NW_027770919.1:0-294 GCF_054177405.1 Leptonychotes weddellii | reverse complement strand
CATGTATGACTCAGAGCAAAATCAATTAAAAAGCTACGTAGTGGCCAAAACCATGATAAACCAAATAAACCATGAACACACTCATCTGATTTCTGTGACTGGCCCCATGTTTCTTGTGTGTTCACTTGGAGGCTCTTGGTCTGTTCTGGGTTAAAGGGAGAAAATTTATATATATATTTTAAAGATTTTATTTAGTTGTCAGAGCGCGCACAAGCAGGGGGAGTGGCAGGAAGAGGGAGAAGCAGGCTTCCCGCTGAGCAGGGAGCCCGATGCGGGACTCGATCCTAGGACTCT
>NW_027770918.1:0-294 GCF_054177405.1 Leptonychotes weddellii | reverse complement strand
CGCGGAGCAGGGAGCCCGACGCGGGGCTCGATCCCAGGACCCTGGGATCATGACCTGAGCCGAAGGCAGACGCTTAATGACTGAGCCACCCAGGTGCCCCAGTCTTCTTTTTTTAAAGTAGACTCCACACTCAGTGTGCTCAGTGTGGAGCTTGAACTCCCAACCCTGAGATCAAGACCTGAGCAGACACCGAGTCAGACGCTTCACCTACTGAGCCACCCAGGTGCCCCCAGAGGAGCTTCAGTCTTCCTGGGTCTCTTGGGGCGTCAATGGAGAAGTACCCCTGGCTGTTTG
>NW_027770917.1:0-294 GCF_054177405.1 Leptonychotes weddellii | reverse complement strand
TAGACTGGATTCTATATTGGAAGAACAAAAGTACTATAAAGGACATTGGTGGTTAATTTTTTTTAAAAATTGGAATATGGATGGTAGACAATTATATCACTTAAATTTAATTAGATGATAATTGTGTTGTATTTATATAAGATAATATGCTATTCTAAGGAAATATACACTGAAGTATTTAAGGGTAAATGGATATGATATATGCATCTCAATCTCAAGAGCTTCAGAAAAATAAGTATGATGTGAGTATTGAGAGAAAAAGGAATTAGGGCAAAATATTGATAATTGGTGTAT
>NW_027770916.1:0-294 GCF_054177405.1 Leptonychotes weddellii | reverse complement strand
TTTGACAATGTTGTTGTTACCCACCCTGGCCTCATACGTGATGTGTTCAGGGGAAGATGAGAGTCAGCTCTCCATCAACAACGCAAGCCTTCTGTCTGCCACAAAAAAGAATCCTTGACTGTTTCTACTTTGAAGAGTTAAAAACCTAGAGATGGGTTCCTCATAGGTCCTCTATTTTCTCCTGCCACCTTTTCTCTCTAGCCAATTCCCTCCCCACCCCTTTGCCTCTTGCTGAAGGTACAGCTGGTTGGCTTCTCAGTACTGATCCCTCTCCCTCATCTTTCCTACAGAAGC
>NW_027770915.1:0-294 GCF_054177405.1 Leptonychotes weddellii | reverse complement strand
GTCTTTAAGTAGGGGTAAGTTATTCTAAAAGAAATAAGTCTTAGATAGTTTCCTTTCAAGTCAAGTGTCTTGATGTTTAAATAAACTTCTTATTTAAAAAAAAAAATGAGGTCATGTGCCTTCTATGCTTGCCAGCCCTTGAATGACCTCCCATTGTACTTAGAATACATCCAAATTCCTCAAATGCCACCCACAGGACCCAGTATGATCTGACACTGACCCTTCTCTCTCCCCTTCACTCACTTAGAGAAGCCCCACTGGCCTCATCTCTACTCCTCAAACCAGGAGAGCTTT
>NW_027770914.1:0-294 GCF_054177405.1 Leptonychotes weddellii | reverse complement strand
GCCTATTGTAGCGGAGAGGAATCTAATGGGGGCAACAGCATTAAAAATTTTTACTCAGAAGAGCAAGTGGAACCATTGGTATAAAGCAAGTCTATAGTGTAGGACTTCATGTGGTGTACTTGTAATCAAGGTCTTAAATTGGAAGTTGAGGATAGGGAGTTATCAGTACATCGCGGGGAATAAGAACAGGTTTGCTCTGATCCAGACATTCTAAAAGCTGATGCGCTTGCCATTCAGCCAGCAGTTAGCAATCGTACCTGTTGGCTCACAATCATCACCACATGTACATTTGAT
>NW_027770913.1:0-294 GCF_054177405.1 Leptonychotes weddellii | reverse complement strand
ATTGTGCTAGCCGAGAGTTGGAAAGGAAGCGGTGTCCCTGTGCATTCATAAGGGACTGTCCGCCTCCTTGATGAGTAGGGCTGTGGCTGCCAGCACCCTGAGGCACGGCAGCCATCCTGCTGCCACGGGGTCCAGCTTCTTTGGCAGGTATGCAACTGGCTGTCGCCAGGGTCCAACAGTCTGGGTGAGTACCCCGAGCACTAATTTTTCCTTTTCGGTCCAGGCAGGGGGTTCTCGATCTGGTCTCCCTAAGAGATCATAAAGGGGTCTTGCTATTGCTGAGAACCCAGGGAT
>NW_027770912.1:0-294 GCF_054177405.1 Leptonychotes weddellii | reverse complement strand
TGCACACGCGTGCCCCAGCTTGCACCTGCTGTCTGCGCTCATCTGTGCACCTCTAGGCGCAGGGTGGCCGCTAGTAAAGCCCTGCTCAGGCCCGGCCCCTGCTCTGATCAGGTTTCTACTGCTCCTCCCTCCACTGAGGACAAAAGCTGGAGTCCTCCCAGGGGCCTCAGGCTGTGTCCAGCAGGCATCCCCTCCCCCCGCTCACTGGCCGCTCTGTTGCCCCCGGCCTGGTTTCTCACATGTTGGTGGTCACCACCTGAAGGTCTAAATGTCCCCCGTTGGTTTGCTGTCCAC
>NW_027770911.1:0-294 GCF_054177405.1 Leptonychotes weddellii | reverse complement strand
TTTCAGACACCTGAGCTGCCAGTCTCCTAAAGAGGCTGGAACTTGACTCCTACATAAGCTCCTCCTTCAGGTTCCATGCAGAGCTCCCAGGCAGCCCCAAGGCGTGAGTGGGGGGGCTCACAAGGGCATGCGCTCTGCAGGAAAGAGCCTTGGGACATATCTGTGTTTGATGGGGGCTGTGGAAAAGAGGAAATGTTGCAGGGGTGGACATATTGCGGAGCCTCAGCAGGAGACTGTGCTCAATCCGGGCTCTAATAAAAATTAGCTGTGTGACTTTGGGCAGGTCTCTGAGCC
>NW_027770910.1:0-294 GCF_054177405.1 Leptonychotes weddellii | reverse complement strand
TAAAAAAGGGCACATGTTAGCTACATTTTTAAAGTTCTTGCATTTCTTTTTTTTTTTAAGACTTTATTTATTTGCGAGAGAGACAATGAGAGACCGAGAGCATGAGAGGGAGGAGGGTCAGAGGGAGAAGCAGACTCCCCGCTGAGCAGGGAGCCCGATGTGGGACTCGATCCCGGGACTCCAGGATCATGACCTGAGCCGAAGGCAGTCGCCCATAAAGTTCTTGCATTTCTGAAAGTATCTTCTTTCCTACTCTTCTAGGCAAATGATAGTTTGGCTGGATATGGAATTTTC
>NW_027770909.1:0-294 GCF_054177405.1 Leptonychotes weddellii | reverse complement strand
TGTGTGTGAGCAGGTGTGTGACAGGTGTGTGAGAGCAGGTGTGTGAGGTGTGTGAGAGCAGGTGTGTGGGAGCAGGTGTGTGAGCAGGTGTGTGTCAGGTGTGTGTGAGCAGGTGTGTGGGCAGATGTCTGAGAGCAGGTGTGTGAGGTGTGTGAGAGCAGGTGTGTGAGAGCAGGTGTGTGAGCAGGTGTGTGTCAGGTGTGTGAGAGCAGGTGTGTGAGGTGTGTGAGAGCAGGTGTCTGAGAGCAGGTGTGTGAGGTGTGTGAGAGCAGGTGTGTGAGCAGGTGTGTGTCA
>NW_027770908.1:0-294 GCF_054177405.1 Leptonychotes weddellii | reverse complement strand
GATGTAGGGTTTGCCCCAAGTTGTGACATTAATAGCCCAGAAGCCTTGAGCAAGTTACCCAAGCTCTCTGGGCCTCAGTTATGTCATAGATCAAAGAATAGAATCTTCCTTGAAGGAACCTTTTTTTTTTTTTAGAGAAATTTAATTAAAACCCTAATCTCTCTCTCTCTCTTTCTCTCTCACACACACACACACACACACACACACACACCCCACATCACATACAAATACACGCATTGGAATAAGTTCCTATCTGTTTTCATAAAATCACCACAGAATAGTTTTTTTTTTTTT
>NW_027770907.1:0-294 GCF_054177405.1 Leptonychotes weddellii | reverse complement strand
CAGGTGTCTCATATGGGGCCGGGGCTGCTTTTGTCAGTTGCCTGCTCCATCCTGGCAAAGCAGTGCAGATACTCGTGGTTCTACTGTAGGGGAAAAGATGAGCATTTGTGTAGCTTAGTGCTTGGAAGTTGGCGTATGTCGAGTACCCCGTCGATCTCATGGTTAATTTTGGTGTGTGGGCCCCACTACCCTGGTGACCAGGGACCAGCCCCGGCTCCAGGGGCCTGCAGTGCCCTCAGTGCCTCGGGTGAGCTGAGAGGAGAGTGCTGCGCATGCGCCAGCTTGGGGCAGAGT
>NW_027770906.1:0-294 GCF_054177405.1 Leptonychotes weddellii | reverse complement strand
TCTGCCCCCACCAAGGAATGAAAAAACTATCCTACTTCGAAACTTATTAAATAGAATACTGCCAAATGAAATTAGGTTTTCCAGAAGACTTCAGTGGTTTTCAAGACTCCTTGGATAACTACGCAGCAGAATGAATTAGTTACAATTCAGCAAATTACAGCTTTGAAAATGAATGCTGTTTGGTAACAGGAAGATGATATGGCATCTAATTTGTTCAATAATTGCTATCCATTTGGATTTTTTTTTTTAAGATTTTATTTATTTTTTAGAGAGCGAGCGAGAGAGAAACAGCAT
>NW_027770905.1:0-294 GCF_054177405.1 Leptonychotes weddellii | reverse complement strand
GACCTTTGAGATGTCATGTTTGTTATTGAGAAGTTGTTCTTGTTTACTGCTGGGTTATTGGCTCAGGTTCAGAGAGCCACCTTCCAATGGGGCAGTGTTGCTGGGCTTTATCAATGAAATCAATCTAAACACTCCTAGTATTTTTTTAAGAGATGCACATTATTATAGGATGGTTATTTTAACAATAGGATCATACTTTAAAAAAAAAAATCAGTCTATTTTTTTTTTAAGATTTATTTATTTATTTGAGACAGCACGAGCAGGAGGGAGAGGGAGACAAGCAGTCTCCCCACT
>NW_027770904.1:0-294 GCF_054177405.1 Leptonychotes weddellii | reverse complement strand
TGTTTCCCAAGTGTAAACAAAGTTTTCAATTTGGTAGTGTATAAGATATAATTTTTGCTTAGTTTCTTTATCTTATGTTCTTATACAAACATTTTCTTTGAAATGCATTGTAATTGGCTGCATCTTTGTCATCATGAAATAAATAATACACAAGGAAATATTCTAGGATTTGAAACTAGAGTATAATACAAAAAAAAAAAGATTGGAAAACTGAATTACAATAAGGTAGTACGAAATACATTTATAACCTCAATTTTTAATTACTTATTATTTTAAAAGCATAGACAATAATAG
>NW_027770903.1:0-3815 GCF_054177405.1 Leptonychotes weddellii | reverse complement strand
TCACTGATAAGTGGAATTTAAGAAACAGAACAAATGAACATGGTGGGGGGGAGGGGAAGAGAGGCAAACCAAGAAATGTACTCTTAACTATAGAGAACAAACTGATAGTTACCAGAGGGGAGGGGGCTGGAGGAATGGGGGAAATAGGTGGATGGAGATTAAGGAGTGCACTTGCTGTGATGATCACCAGGTGTTGTAAGGAAGTGTTGAATCACTATATTGTACACCTGAAACTAATATTACACTGTATGTTAACTAACTGGAATTTAAATAAAAATTAAAAAAAATAAAAACATCTACATCTTAAAAAAAAAAGACTATATTTTCCCAATAGTATATTCTTGCTTCTTTTGTTGTGGCTTAATTAACTATACAAATGTGGGTTTATTTCTGGGTTCTCTATTTTGTTTCATTAATCTATGTGTTGATTTCTGTGCCAGTACCATACTGTTTTGATTACTACAGCTTTGTAATATATCTTGAATATGGGATTGTGAGACCTCCAGCTTTGTTCTTCTTTCTTAGGATTTCTTTAGCTACTCATGATCTTTTGTGGTTCCATACAAATTTTAGTATTATTTGTTCCAGTTATGTAAAAAATGCTGATAGCATTTTGATAGAGATTTCATTGAATCTGTAGACTGCTTTGGGTAGTATTGACATTTTAACAATATCAATTATTCCAGTCCATGAGTATGGAATATCTTTCCATTTGTTTGTGCTGTCTTCAGCTTCTTTTATCAATGTTTTATAGTTTTCAGAATATGTCTTTTACCTCCTTGTTAATTTTATTCCTAGGTATTTTATTGTTTTGGGTGAATTATAAATGGGAATGGTTTCTTAATTTCTCTTTCTGCTACTTTGTTATTAGTGTATAGAAATGCAACTGATTTCTGGGTATTATTTTTTTTTAAGATTTTTAATTTATTTAGGAGAAAGAAAGCCCAACAGGAGGGGAGGAGCAGAGGCAGAGGGAGAAGCAGACTCCCTGCTGAGCAGGGATTCCCATGCAGAGCTCAATCCCAGGACCCCAGGATCATGACTGAGCCAAAGCCAGTGCCCCCCTGGGTATTAATTTTGTATCATGCAACTTTTTATTGAATTCATTTATTAGTTCTAATAGTTCTTTGGTGGAGTCTTTAGGGTTTTCTATGTATAGTATCACACCTGTAAATAGTGTGTAACTTTTTTCTTACCAACTTGGATGCTTTTTATTTATTTTTCTTGTCTGTTTTTACTGACTAGGCCTTCTAGTACTATTTTAATAAAAGGGCAAGAGTGGACATCCTTGTCTTGTTCCTGATCTTAGAGGAAAAGCTCTCAGTTTTTCCCCATTGTGTATGATATTAGCTGTGGGCTTTTCATATATGGCCTTTATCATGTTGATGTATGTTCCCTTTAAACCCATTCTATTGACAGTTTTAATCATGAATGAATGTTGAATTTTGTCAAATGCTTTCTCTGCATCTCAGATGGTCATAATGATTTTCATCCTTTGTTTAGTTGATGTGGTGTATCGCATTAATTGATTTGGAAATATTGAACCATTCTTGCACCCCAGAATAAACCCCACCTAATTATGGTGAATGAACCTTCTAATGTATTTTTGAATGTGGTTTGCTAATATTTTGTTTAGGATTTTTGCATCTATGTTCATCAGGCATATTGGCCTGTGGTTTTTGATGTTGTGTCTTTGTCTCATTTTGGTATTGGGGTAATTCTGGCCTCTTAGAATGTATTTGGAAGTTTTCTTCTTCCTCTTTAATTTTTTTAATAGTATCAAGAGAATAGGTATTAACTCTTCTTTAAATATTTGGCACAATTTACCTGCTAATTCATATGGTCCTGAACTTTTGTTTCTTGGGAATTTTTCTTATTTCTGATTCAATTTTGTTACAGATTGGTTTGTTCAGATTTTCTAATTCTTCCTGATTCAGTTTTTGGAGATCATCATCTACATTTTTAGAACTGTACCGTTTCTTTTAGGTTGTCCAATTTGTTGGCATATCATTTTTCATAGTAGTCTCTTATAATAATTTGTTTCCTGTGGTGTTGGTTATTACTTCTCTTTCTTTTTTAATTTAAATTCAATTAGCCAACATATAGTACATCATTAGTTTTAGATGTAGAGTTCAGTTATTCATCAGTTGCATTAATACCCAGTGCTTATCACTGTGCCTTCCTTAATGCCCATCACCCAGTTACCCCATCCCTCAACCCATCAACCCTCCAGCAACCCTCAATTTTTTTCCTATAGTTAAGAGTCTCTCATGGTTTGTCTCCCTCTCTGATTTCTTCCCATTCAGTTTTCCCTCCCTTCCCCTATGTTCCTCTGCTCTGTGTCTTATAGTCTGCATATGAGTGAAACCATGACAATTGTCTTTCTCTGACTGGCTTATTTCACTCGGTAAAATACCCTACAATTGCATCCACATGGATGTAAATGGTAAGATTTCTTCCTTTTTGATGGCTGGGTATAATCCCATTGTATATGTATGTATACCACATCATCCTTATCCATCTGTCAATGGATATCTGGGCTCTTTCCACAGTTTGGCTACTGTGGACATTACTGCTATAAAAATTGGGCTGAACGTGCCCCTTCAGGTCACTACATTTGTATCTTTGGGGTAAGTATCTAATAGTGCAATTGTTGGGTCATAGGGTAGCTCTATTTTTAACTTCTTGAGGAACATCTATACCGTTTTCCAGAGTAGCTATACCAGTGTGCATTCCCACCAACAGTGTAAAGGGTTCCCCTTTCTCCACATCCTTGCCAACATTTGTTGCTTCCTGTCTTGTTAATTTTAGTGCTTCAAGCTGGTGTCAGGTGGTATCTCATTGTGGTTTTGATTTGTATTTCTCTGATGCCAAGTGATGTGGAATATTTTTTCATGTGTCTGTTGGCCATTTGTAGGTCTTTTTGGAGAAATGTCTGTTCATGTCTTCTGCCCATTTCTTTTTTTTTTTTTTAAGATTTTATTTATTTATTTGACAGAAAGAGAGTGGGAGAGGGAACACAAGCAGGGGGAGTAGGAGAGGGAGAAGCAGGCTTCCTGCTGAGCAGGGAGCCTGACGTGGGGCTTGATCCCAGAACCCTGGGATCATGACCTGAGCTGAAGGCAGATGCTTAACGACTGAGCCACCCAGGTGCCCTCTTCTGCCCATTTCTTGACTGGATTCTTTGTTTTTTAGTTGTTGAGTTTGATAAGTTCTTTATAGGTCTGGGGTACTAACCTTTTATCTGATACGTTGTTTGCAAATGTCTTCTCCCATTCCATAGGTTGTCTTTTGGTTTTATTGACTGTTTCCTTTACTGTGCAAAAGCTTTTTATCTTGATGAAGTCTCAATAGTTCATTTTTGCTTTTATTTCCCTTGCCTTTGGAGACGTGTCTAGCAAGAAGTTGCTTCGGCTGAAGTCGAAGAGGTTGCTGCCTGTGTTCTCCTCTAGGATTTTGATGGATTCCTGTCTCACACTGAGGTCTTTCATCCATTTTCCATTTATCTTTGTGTAAGAAAATAGTCCAGTTTCATTCTTCTACATGTGGCTGTCCAATTTTCCCAACACCATTTGTTGAAGAGACTCTCTTTTTTCCATTGGAGATTCTTTCCTGCTTTGTCAAAGATTAGTTGACCATAGAGTTGAGGGTCCATTTCTGGGCTCTCTATTCTGTTCCATTGATCTATGTGTCTGTTTTTGTGCCAGTACCATACTGTCTTGATGATTACAGCTTTGTAATAGAGCTTGAAGTCTGGAATTTTGATGCCACCAGCTTTGGTTTTCTTTTTCAACATTCCTTTGGCTATTTAGGGT
>NW_027770902.1:0-294 GCF_054177405.1 Leptonychotes weddellii | reverse complement strand
CAGTGGGGAGCCTGCTTCTCCCTCTGCCTCTCTCTCTGTCTCTCATGAATAAATAAATAAAATCTTTAAAAAAAAAAAAGAACTACTAGTTTCTTGTATCTCTTTAGAGATACAAGAAACTTCATAGCATGTTTTAAAGAGAGTGTGGTTAGCCAAACTGTATTTGAAGAAAGATTTTCAGAACACATCTAAAGCTTAAAGGAAGGTAGGAGTTAATCCTACAACTGGCATGTGATGTTTTGCAAAGTTGCGCTTTTATACAAACCGTCCGGTTTTCTTGGCATTTCATTCCCT
>NW_027770901.1:0-294 GCF_054177405.1 Leptonychotes weddellii | reverse complement strand
ATATGAAAAAGACATAGTTCCTTAGCAATTACAACACTGTGGTAAGTGCTAAAATGAGATGCTAAAGCACAAAGAAAGGCCAGAGAGGAAAGATACTAATTCATTAAAAGCAAGTGGGGAGGGGCGCCTGGGTGACTCAGTCTGCCTTCGGCTCAGGTCATGATCCCGGGGTCCTGGGATCGAGCCCCGCATTGGGCTCGTTGCTCAGCAGGGAGTCTGGTTCTCCCTCTCCCTCTGCCCCTGCTTGTGTCCCTTCTCTTGCTGTGTCTCTGTCAAATAAGTAAATAAAATATT
>NW_027770900.1:0-294 GCF_054177405.1 Leptonychotes weddellii | reverse complement strand
GTCCCGTGAGCTCTCCCCACTGGGACCGGCTGCCGCTCGGGCACCACGCGCGAGTCACCACGACGTACGCTTCCGAACAACACGTAGCATTTGCAGTACTTTACAAATGGGGTCACAGAGAGAAGCACAGCCTCTCTGATCAGCTTACCAGGTGACAGGCGAAACGAGTCCGTGGAGCCGTCGCAGTCTGCCGAGCTGGGTCTGCATCCGGCCCCATGTGGGCCTTCCCTCTGCCAGCTGCAGTCCCTGCACAGACCGTGGGGCCGAAAGGAGCAGCCGCCGCCCCGCCTGCCC
>NW_027770899.1:0-294 GCF_054177405.1 Leptonychotes weddellii | reverse complement strand
GGCATAGTGAACTATTATTCGGACAACTGACATATATGGTATTAAAGTAGCTAAGAAGTTCATAGAACAGGCTGCGACTTGACACCACTTCTACAGAAAACGTTGAAAGACTGTGAAGTTCATGTAAGTGAGGAATCACTGACTTTACGCAGGAAATAAGTAAATAAAAGAGACTCGTTGAAAATGTGCTAAGACTCGGTAGTGCCCAGAAGTTCTTCCCCACAAGGAATGTGTGAATCGGATGTGACCCGATGCACACAGAAGGATGACTTGTTTCTGAGTCTGCATCCCTGT
>NW_027770898.1:0-294 GCF_054177405.1 Leptonychotes weddellii | reverse complement strand
TCTCCTGACGCACACCGTTGTCGTGCATCTGCGAGCCCGCGGGCAACGATGTGGGGTCTCCTTCCGGGTTTTGTGAAGCCCAGCTCCTCACAGTGGCTCAGGAAAGGGGGTCCAGCCCGCCCGGGTCTGTGCCCCAGCCGCGGCACCCCCACTCCCCTGCCCACCCCCCTTCTCTCTCGCCCAGCCCGCCCCGGCCCTCCCCTCCCCCGGCCCCCCCGGCCCCCCAGCCCCCATCTCTCTGCCCCCCCCGCCCCCGTCTTTCTGCCCCCCAGGCCCACCCAGCCCCCCGTCTCT
>NW_027770897.1:0-294 GCF_054177405.1 Leptonychotes weddellii | reverse complement strand
TTCGGCTCAGGTCATGATCCCAGGTCCTGGGATCGAGCCCCATATGGGGCTCCCTGCTCGGCGGGGAGCCTGCTTCTCCCTCTGTCTGCCGCTCTCCCTGCTTGTGCTCTCTCGCTCGTGCTCTCTCTCTCCCTCAAATAAATAAAATCTTTTTTAAAATAAATAAAATAAAATAAAATGTGCTAAGTGCAGAATCCAAGCAATTTTAAATGTTGTCTATGATAGGTTTGTATACATACATGTAGTTGTTAGTAAAAATAGGTATAGAGCAGCATATGGGCCACACACCAGTCC
>NW_027770896.1:0-294 GCF_054177405.1 Leptonychotes weddellii | reverse complement strand
GATATTTTCATATAAAAGCTGTTACAGGTATGCTGGTTAAACCACATGGCCCAGATCTAGCTTTCGTAACTTCATTTGTACTTATCTCATTATTTCTCTTCTTCTTCTACATATAACATTGTCTCATTCTTCTAAGTTAAGATTTCCTAAAATATATATTTGTGTGTGTGTGTGTATGTGTGTGTGGTTTTTTTTTTTTTAAAGATTTTACTCATTTAGGGACGCCTGGGTGGCACAGTCGGTTAAGCGGCTGCCTTCGGCCCAGGTCATGATTCCAGGGTCCTGGGATCGAGT
>NW_027770895.1:0-294 GCF_054177405.1 Leptonychotes weddellii | reverse complement strand
CCTGACCTGACCTGGAATCGCTTGTTTCGGTGTCAGTCTTTGTGTTTCTGCTCATACTTAAGGTCATTAGGCACAAGCGACCATGTCTTATCCTCCTGCTAAAAACAGTTACTGCGAAATGGCACTGGTTTTAAAAAGAACTTGTTCTTCGTCTGCAGCAATGTTTCTCCTGAGGCGTTGTCATCAACGCCACACCCTCGGAGGTCTAGCCCTCCAGTGGTGGTGGCGGTGCTGAGTCACACTCCATCATCTGACCCCTTTGGCGACCGGCAGGAAGTGCTTGCAAGACAACGG
>NW_027770894.1:0-294 GCF_054177405.1 Leptonychotes weddellii | reverse complement strand
GGGTGGAAAATAATTTACCCTGCTAATGGACACCAAAAGAAAGCTGGGGGGTGGGGGGCAATCCTTATATCAGACAAATTAGATTTTAAACCAAAGACTACAATAAGAGATGAAGAAGGACACTACATCACACTTAAAGGGTCTATCCAAAAAGAAGGTCTAACAATTGTAAATATCTATGTCCCTAACATGGGAGCAGCCAATTATATAAGCCAATTAATAACAAAAGCAAAGAAACAATACAGTAATAGTGGGGGACTTTAATAGCCCCCTCACTGAAATGGACAGATCATC
>NW_027770893.1:0-294 GCF_054177405.1 Leptonychotes weddellii | reverse complement strand
GTCAGAGGGAGAAGCAGACTCCCTGCCAAGCAGGGAGCCCGATGCGGGACTCGATCCAGGGACTCCAGGATCATGACCTGAGCCGAAGGCAGTCGCTTAACCAACTGAGCCACCCAGGCGCCCTGTTTGGCTCCCATTTTGTAGAGGAAGAACAGCTATTGTAAACTTACAGATTTCCCTGTAAAATATTAATTTAGGCGGGTGGAAGGAAGAAACATAAATTTCACTTTTTACCAAAGAATGACCACTTTGCCGAATGTCATTTTAAAAATACACTAATTTTAGGTGTCATAT
>NW_027770892.1:0-3815 GCF_054177405.1 Leptonychotes weddellii | reverse complement strand
AAACAAACAAACAAAAAAACAGAATATGATCAAATATGATCAGGCTGGTGCATAGATCAATGCCACACACTAGATTTTGGCATATTTTGGTCTGTTAGAAGAAAGTGCCTCCCAAAATTTTAAAGAGAGAACAACTTACATATATATACCAAAAATAAGGTTAACTACTATGAAGGAATAGAATATGACTCTAAAAATGAAAAATTAAAAGGGATTGATAAGATGTTGGTGGAAAGGGAAAAAGAAAAATTCAAAAAAGAAAAGAAAGTTAAAAAAAAAATTTAACTTTGAAAGACTAAAGAATCATGGTAAAAAAGCCATGAATTCTATGTGCAGTATTCCCCTAGCGCTGGAGTTCTGCCATTCTCATTGATCGCTAAACTTGGTCTTGGCTGGCTGTTCTTGCTGATCTTCTGGGGGAGTGGCCTGTTGCCGTGGTTACCAAATGTCTTTGCCGGAGGCGGAATTGCCCCACCCTTGCCAGGTCCAGGCTAAATAATCTGCTCGGGTTTGCTCTCGGGAGCTTTTGTTCCCTGCAAGCTTTCCGATCAGCTTTGGAGGATGACAGTGAAATGGCGGCCTCCCAATCTCTGCCCCGGAGGAGCCGAGAACTCGGGGCCCCATTCCTCAGTGAGCCCCCAGAGAAAAGCAGTCAGTCACTCCCGTCTCCCCAGTCTCCAGCTGCACTCCGTGCTCATCCGGCCTGTGACCGAGTATTTCTGTCTCTGGCACACGACTCCGTGTGGTCTCCAAACCCAGCAGATCGCTGCTGTGGGCTCCCATGCCGCTCCTCCCGGGGGAGGAAGGGGGGTCTCCCTGGATCTGCCGCTTGTTGGGTCCCTGCTGGAAGAGCAGTGGCCTGACTGTGCTGCAGATCGCGGTTTATGGCAACCCTGAGCTGAGAGCCCGCTCCTTGGCTCCGTCTCTGCAGCCGGCTTCCCCGCTCCGATACCTGGGAGCTCTGCCGCACTCAAGCACCCCCAGTCTTTCTGTGACCCCGAGGGTCCTGAGACCCCACTGTCCCAGCGAGGGTTCCACCCCCTGCTTAGCCACTGGAGCGATGTCCCTTAGCGGAGCCAACTTCTAAAAGTTCCAATTTTGTGCTCCGCTGCTCTATCAGTTGCCAGAAGCAGCCATTGGAGGCCCCCTCCCCTGCCGTCTATCCTCCCTAATATCACCTCGGATTCACTTCTCCTCACGTCCTACCTTCCAGAACATGGTCACTTTTCTGTTCAGAGAGTTGCTGCTATTCTTTTCTTCGATCTTCTGTTCAGTTCGTAGGTGTTCAGAATGGTTTGATCCCTATCTAGCTGAATTCCTGGGACCAGATGAAATTTAGGTCTCCTACTCCTCTGCCATCTTGTTCCTCCCCCTCCACTCTGATCTTTATTTCTTTCCTTTTACTAACTTTGAGTTTTGTTTGTTCTTTTTCTTGTTCCTTTAGGTGTAAGGTTTGATTGTTTATTTGAGGTTTTTCTTGTTTTTTGTGGTAGGCCTGTATTGCTATAAATTTCTCTCATAGAATACTTCTCTGTGTCCCAAAGATTTTGGACCATTGTGTTTCCAGTTTCATTTGTCTCCATGTATTTATTTCTTCTTTGACTTCTTCATTGACCCATTGGTTGTTTAGTAGCATGTTGTTGAGGCACCTCTGATTTATATTTTCATAGGATCATTTTGGCTGCTGAATAAACTAAAGAGGAGGACTGAAGCAAGGAAAGGAGTTTGGAGGCCATAGCAGTGATCCTAGGAGAGACCAGTAGGGTTTGGACCACAATGGTAAAAGTGGATATGATGGGAAGTCGTCAGATTCTGGATATATTTTGAGGATAGAGCTAAATTTTATCTGTGTGTGAATGTGGAAAAGAGATGAGGAGTAGAGGATGGCATCCAGATTTTGGCCTGAGCTACCAGAAAAATGGAATTGCCATTAATTTAGGCAAAGATTACATGAGAGAGGAGGAGGACTAAGTGTGGGATGCTGTAAATATACATGTAAAGGTGCTGACTATGCAATTGGATCTGTGAATCTAAAGTTCAGGAGGGAGCTCTTGTATGGAATGTGAATTTTGGAGTCTTCTGTATTAACTGATGGTACTTAAAACAAGAAGCTGGATGAGATCACCCAGGGACTAAGTATAGTTAGAAATTAGAAGAGGACTAAGAACTGAGCCCCAGAGCACTCTAACTTTCAAATATAGGGAGGTGTTACTGTCATGGTAATAATAGCTGTCAGTTTGTTGTTCCTCTGTGGCCATCCTCCAGAACCTGGGGGTGGGGGGGGCCTCAGACCCCCACCCTGGGTTACTGACACAATTAGTCTTCTTCCCAGACCTCTTTGTCACAAGCTGTCTCTCCTCTTTCATTTTTTCTTATTCCTGGCAAGTAGGGATTTCCTGTCTTTCTACTTCAGATAAAAGAATATTTTGTTACATTTCTTATAGCATTTTAATCTGTTTATAGGAGGGTTTTCAGGTTAGTTTATATTGCCATCTTGCCAGAACCAGAGTCAAATTAATTTTCTAATTAAAGTCAGAGTTTTAATGTATTCTCTATATTGAGGTCTATTCTGGACTGTTTGTAAAAGTAGCAACCCCCCCACTCACCAATTTTCTTTTTTTTTCCCCCCGATAGAACTGAACCAACTGCAATTTCCTAACAATACCTAATACTCTTATGGTTAAAGGCCTTGACTCTCACTCCGTAGTGAAGCAGAAAGTCTGCAATATTTGAAAGCATTAACAGTAATTGCAGTCTGTGCCTGGACAAGGTGTCTCATCCACATTACTCAGAGCACTTTAGGAATAAAAGTTCATCGATTCACACTTGGTTCTGGTGAGAAGCCAAAACCCACATTTGCAACACAAGCCTGCTCTTCCAAAAACATAAAAGACCTTCCCAGAAATCAGGAGATACATATTACCAGTTATTAATCACTTAGATTTACCCAAGTAGCATAGAAATTTTCTGTTGTTTGGTTTATAACTTACTCTGATATGGAATTACTCAATAAATTTCTAAATGTTTTTGCTGGTTTGTAGGAAAAATATTTAAATGCTCATGTTTGTTTTTGCTAGATATAAATATACAGCAGATTTTTAAGCTACATTTTAAATTAATATAATTTTGCTAATTAAATGGTAGAAATGACCTATTTTTGTTGCAGAAACTTCATTCGAATTTCCCCTAATTCCTTTGATTCAGTAAAATTTTTAAAATGGTATTTAAAATCTTAAGGTATGTAATTCATCCTATTTATTACACAGGAGTAAAGAGAAATAATTATTTGTGGTGTACTTTTTAACTCTACTATTAGCCTATGTTTCTCTGCATAGTTTAGCGGGTTTTTTGTTTTTTTTTTTATGTTATGTTAGTCACCATACAATACATCATTAGTTTTTGATGTAGTGTTCCACGATTCATTGTTTTCGTATAACACCCAGTGCTCCATGCTGTACGTGCCCTCCTTAATACCCATCACTGGCCTAATCCATCCGCCCACCCCCCCTCCCCTCTAAAACCCTCAGTTTGTTTCTTGGAGTCCATAGTCTCTCACAGTTCGTCTCTCCCTCCAATTTCCCCCCGCTTCGTTTTTCTCTTCCTTCTCCTAATGTCCTCCATGCTATTCCTTATGTTCCACAAATAAGTGAAACCATATGATAATTGACTTTCTCTGCTTGACTTATTTCATTTAGCATAATCTCCAGTCCCATCCATGTTGATGTAAAAGTTGGGTATTCATCCTTTCTGATGGCTGAGTAATATTCCATTGTATAGATGGACCACATCTTCTTTATCCATTCATCTGTTGAAGG
>NW_027770891.1:0-294 GCF_054177405.1 Leptonychotes weddellii | reverse complement strand
TCTGGAGAGGTGCTAGTGCAGAAGTAATAAAACTTAGTTCACATGTCCCCAGTTGGGACCAAATCTAAGGCAGAATTTACCCCTAGAAATCCCAACCATGATGAAGCTGAGGCTAAGATTTTGCTTGAAATTATACCTTTACTTAGATTCCTCTCCTCTTTCCTGCTTCCCTCACTCTTCTAAGTTTCTTACGAGAGCATTCAATAAATTGCTTGCATTCAAGTCCTCACACTGTGGCCAGCTTCTGAGAAACTTGATGGGTAGAAATATGCTAAAGAATGGATCCAGAAACTC
>NW_027770890.1:0-294 GCF_054177405.1 Leptonychotes weddellii | reverse complement strand
CATACCTCAGAGGGCATTCACGGATAGCCACAACATTAAAAGTATGATAGCCATAACATTAAAAGAAACATATATATTTCTTTATATATATATAGAGAGAGAGAGAGAGAGATTTGTTTGAGAGAGAGGGAGAGAGCACACACGAAAAGGGGGAGAGGCAGAGGGAGAGAGAGAATCTCAAGCAGATTCCCTGCTGAGCTTGGAGTCCGACAAAGGGCTTGATCTCACAACCCTGACATCCTGACCTGAACCAAAATCAGAAGTCAGATGCTTAACCAACTGAGACACCCAGGT
>NW_027770889.1:0-294 GCF_054177405.1 Leptonychotes weddellii | reverse complement strand
GCCTATTGTAGCGGAGAGGAATCTAATGGGGGCAACAGCATTAAAAATTTTTACTCAGAAGAGCAAGTGGAACCATTGGTATAAAGCAAGTCTATAGTGTAGGACTTCATGTGGTGTACTTGTAATCAAGGTCTTAAATTGGAAGTTGAGGATAGGGAGTTATCAGTACATCGCGGGGAATAAGAACAGGTTTGCTCTGCTCCAGACATTCTAAAAGCTGATGCGCTTGCCATTCAGCCAGCAGTTAGCAATCGTACCTGTTGGCTCACAATCATCACCACATGTACATTTGAT
>NW_027770888.1:0-294 GCF_054177405.1 Leptonychotes weddellii | reverse complement strand
GTGATCAGGCAGGAGACTAGAACAAAGTCATACACTAGAGATTTAGGGTATATTTTGATGTGTTAGAAGAAACTGTATCCCAAAATTTTAAAAAGAGAACAACTTATATATATATATACCAAAAATAAGGTTAACTACTATGAAGGGATAGAATATGACTCAAAAAATGAAAAATAAAAAAGACTTTTTAAAAAAAGGATTGATAAGATGTTGGTTGAAAAGGGAAAAAGAAAAATTCAAAAAGGAAATTAAAAAAATTAACTTTAAAAGACTAAAAAATCATGGGAAAAAAGC
>NW_027770887.1:0-294 GCF_054177405.1 Leptonychotes weddellii | reverse complement strand
TGGGTGGCTCAGTCGTTAAGCATCTGCCTTCGGCTCAGGTCATGATCCCCGGGTCTTGGGATCGAGCCCCGCATCGGGCTCCCTGCTCAGCGGGGAGCCTGCTTCTCCCTCTCCCATTCCCCTGCTTGTGTTCCCTCTCTCGTTGTCTCTCTCTCTCTCTGTCAAATAAATAAATAAAATCTTAAAAATAAAAAAAAATTTAAAAATATATGCATTACTGGGGCACCTAGTCAGCTCAGTCAGTAAAGCGTGTGACTCTTGATCTTGGGGTTGTGAGTTCGAGCCCCACGTTAG
>NW_027770886.1:0-294 GCF_054177405.1 Leptonychotes weddellii | reverse complement strand
GCAAAGGAGAACCTGAGGAGGGGTCAGCATAAGAACTGCCGCAGCCAACTGGGCAGCAATAGAAATGGAATTGATTGCTTCCGTAAAGAGTGATAAAATGTTATCAATAATGACACAGAAGAAAAAAAAATGCAATCTTATGTATCATAAAAGGAAAAGCATTTTCTCTGCTAAAATGCCTTTTGCTAATCATTACTAGTCACTAATGCTCACATGACATCTGACCCTCTTTAATCCTGACATTCTGGCTTAAGTATAAGCAGGCAATTCCATTGTCTTTGTCTATTTTTTTTT
>NW_027770885.1:0-294 GCF_054177405.1 Leptonychotes weddellii | reverse complement strand
TTGCCCTCGTTCTACCCGTGAGTTCTGTCTGGGCCTCCGGGGGCTTTGCCTCCCAGGCCCTGCACACCTGTGCCCCACACACGCTCGCTGGCTGCCTCCTGCCCTTGGAGGCTGAGCTGGGCCCCCACTCTGTGCCCCGAGCTGATGGTGCCCGGGAGGGGCAGCTAACGGCCTTTGGTTCAAGAGGACCAGACGAGCATGTACTCAGAAGAGTGTGGACTTGAAATGTGGAATGCAGGGCCAAGGGCGCTCCCTCGGGGCTGTTTGACTGGACACCCCAGGGTTCTGCATCTG
>NW_027770884.1:0-294 GCF_054177405.1 Leptonychotes weddellii | reverse complement strand
TAAAAGGAACCAGCCTCCATTCAGTTGAAAGGTAAGGCCAATGTGTGGGGGCTGGTTTTGGCCACACCTGAAATGGGACATGTTTTGAATTCTGTGTGCTTCCACCGAGCACCTTAGTGTGTACTTGAAAGCCGCAGAAACACATTCCCACAAGGAAGGACGTCCCCCAGATGATACAACCCTGCTTGGCAGCGCGGCGACTGTCTCCGTAGGTCACAGGGGTTTTGCTATCAGGTTTGAACGAGGTGACATCTGAAGGCGCTGCAAGCACCTGCCAGCTGTAGCAGTCTCCGG
>NW_027770883.1:0-294 GCF_054177405.1 Leptonychotes weddellii | reverse complement strand
TCATGACCTGAGCCGAAGGCAGTCGCTTAACCGACTGAGCCACCCAGGCGCCCTGGGGAAAAGATTTTTGAAGAAACATCCCTGTATGTATGCGACATTAAAGGCTAGGGCTGCCACAAGCGTGGGGCGGCTGCTCAGGGGTGTGAGGAGGAAACACTCGGGCGAGCTCCCCTCCTGGCATCCGGGGAGGCCAGGGGAGACCTCAGGCTGCAGACCGTGAGGGGCGGGGGCTTAGCTTAGGGTCGTCTTAGTTCATGAGATACCTGCTGCCCTGCTCATCACACAGTCATCCGT
>NW_027770882.1:0-294 GCF_054177405.1 Leptonychotes weddellii | reverse complement strand
GATGAGTTTAACATAGTGGGTAAGAGTGTGTATTGGAACCAGACTTCGCTGGTTTTAAAGACTGATGTCACCACTTGCTAGCTGTGTGTATATTTGTCAAGCTGTTTAACCATTCTGTGCCTTGGTTTCCTCATCTAAAGCATAAGGATAATAATATTTACCTCATAAGATTTTTGTGAGAATTAAATAATTTAATACATGTAAAGAACATAGAACATTATCTAGCATACACTAAGCATTCTGAAGCACAGAATTTTTTTCTTTATTCCCTTCTTCTTTTGATAATATAGGCAT
>NW_027770881.1:0-3815 GCF_054177405.1 Leptonychotes weddellii | reverse complement strand
ACTCCAGGATCATGACCTGAGCCGAAGGCAGTCGCCCAACCAACTGAGCCACCCAGGCGCCCCTGTGCAAAAGCTTTTTATTTTGGTGTTCCAAAAGTTTAATTTTGCTTTTGTTTACTTTGCCTGAGGACACATATCTAGAAAAATGTTTCTGCAGCCGATCTCAAAGAAATTACTGCCTATGTTTTCTTCTAGGAATTTTATGGTTTCAGGTCTCACATTTAGGTCTTTAATCCATGTTGAGTTTATTTTTGTGTATGGTATAAGAAAGTGGTCCAGTTTCATTCTTTTGCTGTCCAGTTTTCCTAACATTTGTTGAAGAGACTGTCTTTTCCTCATTGTATATTCTTACCTCCTATGTCATAGATTAATTGGGTTTATTTCTGGGCTCTATATCTTGTTCTGTTGATCTCTGTGTCTATTTTTGTGTCAGTACCACACTGTTTTGATTATTACAGCTTTGTAATGTATCTTGAAATCTGGGATTGTGACCCCTTCTTCTTTCTCAAAATTGCTTTGGCTAGTTGGGGTTTTTTTATGGTTCTGTACAACTTTTAGGGTTATTTGTTCTACTTCTGTGAAAAATGTTGGTATTTTTTAGGGATTGCTTTAAATCTGTAGATTGCTTTGGGTAGTATGGACATTTTAACAATATTCATTCTTCCAATCCATGAACATGGAGTGTTTTTCCATTTCTTTGTGTCGTCTTCAATTTCCTTCATTGATGTTTTATAGTTTTCAGAGAACAGGTCTTTTACTTCCTTGGTTAAGTTTATTCCTAGGTATTTTATTCTTTTTGGTACAATTGTAAATGGGATTGTTTTCTTAATTCTTTTTCTGCTTCTTCATTATGAGTGTATAGAAATGCAACATATTTCTGTATATTAAGTTTATATCCTGCCATTTTCTGAACTCCTTTATCTGTTCTAGTAGTTTTTTGGTGGCATCTTTAGGGTTTTCTATTTGTAGTATCATGTCATGTGCAAATAGTGGGAGTTTTACTTCTTCCTTACCAATTTGCTTGCTTTTTATTTCTTTTTCTTGTCTGACTGCTGTGGCTAGGACTTCCAGTACTAAGTTGAATAAAAGTGGTGAGAGTGGACATCCTTGTCTTTTTCCTGATCTTAGAGGAAACACTTTTAGTTTCTCACCACTGAGGATGATATTAGCTGTGGGTTTTCATATAAGGCCTTTATTATGTGGAGCTATGTTCCCTCTAAGCCTACTTTGTTGAGAGTTTTTATCATGAATGTATGTTGTACTTTGTCAAATGCTTTTCCTGTTTCTATTGTGATGATCATACTTGTTTTACTCTTTTCCTTGTTAATGTGATGTATCACATTGATTGATTTGTAAATATTGAACAAAGTTTGCAACCTGGAATCTTGATTATGGTATATGATTTTTTTTAATGTATTGTAGGATATGGTTTGCTAATATTTTGTTGAAGACTTTTGCATCGGTGTTCATCAGAGATATTGGCTCATAGTTGTCTTTTTTTGTAGTGTCTTTATCTGATTTGGTATCAGGCTAATGCTGGCCTCATAGAATGAATTTCAAAGCCTTTCTTCCTCTTCTGTTTTTTTGGAATAGTTCGAGAAGAATAGGTATTAACTCTTCTTTAAATGTTGGTAGAATTTACCTGTGAAGCCCCCTGGTTGTGGACTTTTGTTTGTTCGGAAATTTTTGGATTACTTGATTTCAGTTTCACTGTCAGTAATCAGGCTGTTCAAATTTTCTATTTTTTCCTGATTCAGTTTTGGAAGATTATATGTTTCTAGGACAATCCTTTGTATTTCTGTGGTGTTGATTGTTATTTCTCCTCCTTCATTTCTGGTTTTATTTATTTGAACTCTTTTTATTACTTTTACTTTTTTTATTTTTAAAAAATCTGTACACATCCTTTTATATTTACTTTTGGTTCATGTGTAATAGATTTTGCTCACTAAACCAGCTAGAAACTCCTTTTTCCCTAATGGGATAATAAATAAGTTCTTTTGTATTTGGCATTACATTTGGATCATCTTCTGTCATCCTAATTATTATTTTTATATTTTTAGTTCTTTTGACATCTTTTCCCAATTATGACTACAGAATCCTGGCCATTCCTCACTGGCCTTGTTCCTTATTTTTTTTCCCTCTCCATTAATTTCATTCTTCTGGTAACCAGCCTCTTCCTACTGTAATATCACTAAACCAAATTGGTCAGCAAACATTATATCTTGGCACATACCTTTAATTTTTTAACTGCTTAATGCAAACCAACAATTCTGGTTTAAAACACTTTTATTTAAAAATTTTTTAAAAAAAGATTTTATTTATTTAGTTGAGAGAGAGGGAGAGTGAGAGGGAGAAGCAGACTCCCTGCTGAGTGGAGAGCCCAACATGGGGCTCGATCCCAGAATCATGACATGAGCTGAAGGCAGATGCTTAACTGACTGATGCACCCAGGTGCCTAAAACAATGTTAAATAACAATTATGTAGAGTTAAGCTGCACAACATGATGATTTGATGTACATGCACATAGTGAGATGGTTATTATAGTCAAGCCAATTTAACCTATTGCTTCTTTACATAGTTAACCATTTTTCATGTGTATGTATGATGGGAGCACTTGAAATCTATGCTCTCAGCAAATTTCTAGTATTCAATACTATGTTATTAACTACAGGCATCACACTGTACATCAGATCGTTAGACTTATTCATCTTGCATAACTGTGACTTCCTGCCCTATCTCCCCATTTCTCCACCTTCCTGCCCCTGGTTAACCACCATTCTGTTTTGTGCTTCTGTGTTGCCAACTTTTTAAGATTGTGCATGTAATTGAGATCATGCAGTTTTTTTCTTTCTTTCCTTTCTTTTCTTTCTTGTCTCGCTTTTTTCACTTAACGTTAGTAATTTTGGATCCTCTCGGTGGAGGAAGAGCAAGTGTGTCCCCCCCCCACCCCCAACCCTTCACCCAGTCCCCAACTTTTCCTTTTACACGTGGAAACTTTGAGAAGCTCAGAGCCAGTTTTTTGTCTTTGATACCACACTTTATATGGCTCTCATTGATCTGCTGTTGTATTGATTCTTACTCCTCACAGTGCGGCAGCCCTTCCCATTGGTGTCCTTTATCTTTCAGAGTTCGCATTTAAACTCAGTTGCTGCTTTGAAGTCATTTCAGAAGTGAAATTCGTCGGTAGTGGTGCGCACGATAAATAATTCCTTCAGGAGTTGGACACATTTAGGTCTTCTGTTGCAGGCGTTCTGAAGTGATAGCTTTGCAGGGTAAACAATACCTGGAAGTCTCTGCTTTTATGTCTGAAGATATATGTGTACCGCTGAGGTCTAAGATGAGAATTCCGAGAAAAGCCTTATTTGTGGTGTTTCTTTCAACATAACTCCTTCTTTCCTTTTTCAGTGCATTAGGAAGGCATTTCCTAGGAGAGATTGGGGTCTTCCTCCTTGCTTGCAGATGCTGAAAGGAATGTCGTGAGCTCCATTGGTCTCCAAACTAAGTTTTTAAACAATCTAGGAAAACAGAGAGCGAGAGAGCAGAGGGGAGGAGGAGAGGCAGAGGGAGAGAGAATCTTAAGCAAACTCCACGCTCAGTGCAGAGCCCAGTGCGGGGCTCGATCTCGCGACCCTGAGATCATGACCTGACCGAAACCAAGAGTCAGACAGTTAACCAACTGTGCCACAAAGGGGCCCCTTCTGGGATATTTCTAACTGCTACCATCTTATTGTAGTCTGCTTTTCAACCCCAGTTTAATCTTGATTGATTTTCAAGAGAAGATGCCAGTTGTTACCTGAATGTCATTTTTGATTCT
>NW_027770880.1:0-294 GCF_054177405.1 Leptonychotes weddellii | reverse complement strand
GAGCTTGTTGCTGGTAATAAGGTTAGAGGCATCTACATTTGAGGCTAGATTTATAGAATGCTGGACAGAAAATTGAAAAATATATTTTAAACTGGCAAAATACACATAAAAAGGTTAATATAGTAAATTTTATGCTCTGTATACAGCTCTGTGGTTATCAAGTGTTCTAACACCGTTATGCAACCATCACCACCATCCATCCCAGGAATGTTCTTTATCTTGCAAAAGTGAAACTCTAATATATATACAATGGAATATTATGCAGCCATCAAAAGGAATGAGATCTTGCCATTT
>NW_027770879.1:0-294 GCF_054177405.1 Leptonychotes weddellii | reverse complement strand
TTCTATCCTATTAAAAAATGTAATCATGGGGTGCCTGGGTGGCCCAGTTGGTTGGGCATCTGCCTTCAGCTCAGGTCAGGATCTCCAGGTCCTGGGATGGACCCCTGAGTCAGGCTCCTTGTTCAGCAGGGAGCCTGCTTCTCCCTTTCACCCTGTCTGCTGTTCCCCCTGCTTGTGCTCGAGCGCGCTCTCTCTCTATTTCTAGCTATCTCTCTCTCTGTCAAAAATCTTTAAAAAAATAAAAATTAAAAAATGTAATCACAACAATGAAAACTTTCTGAACTTCTAATCTAC
>NW_027770878.1:0-294 GCF_054177405.1 Leptonychotes weddellii | reverse complement strand
GCCTATCCAAGGAGAATTATCTAAAATAAAATGATAGAGGGCGCCTGGGTGGCTCAGTTGGTTAAGCGACTGCCTTCGGCTCAGGTCATGATCCCGGAGTCCCGGGATCGAGTCCCGCATCGGGCTCCCTGCTCAGCAGGGAGTCTGCTTCTCCCTCTGACCCTCCTCCCTCTCATGCTCTCTGTCTCTCATTCTCTCTGTCTCAAATAAATAAATAAAATCTTAAAAAAAAAAAAAAAAAATGGAATTGGTAGAATGGAAAATCTCTCAAAACTGAGAATGCAGTACTGCATT
>NW_027770877.1:0-294 GCF_054177405.1 Leptonychotes weddellii | reverse complement strand
TTCTATCCTATTAAAAAATGTAATCATGGGGTGCCTGGGTGGCCCAGTTGGTTGGGCATCTGCCTTCAGCTCAGGTCAGGATCTCCAGGTCCTGGGATGGAGCCCTGAGTCAGGCTCCTTGTTCAGCAGGGAGCCTGCTTCTCCCTTTCACCCTGTCTGCTGTTCCCCCTGCTTGTGCTCGAGCGCGCTCTCTCTCTATTTCTAGCTATCTCTCTCTCTGTCAAAAATCTTTAAAAAAATAAAAATTAAAAAATGTAATCACAACAATGAAAACTTTCTGAACTTCTAATCTAC
>NW_027770876.1:0-294 GCF_054177405.1 Leptonychotes weddellii | reverse complement strand
TTAGCTCTGCACATCTTGGGTACATATGTGAATGTGCTGCTTTGCAATAGGTTAGATCCCCGCCCGGCTCAAGGAGTGGCCTAAAGGAATCTTGCAAACAGAAGGTTCCAGTTCCTCGAGCAGTGCCCAGAGCATAGCTCCATGTACAGCATGTGTGACAGTGTGACTGTGTCTAATTGGTGTGTTGGTATCAACGAACGTGTAATGGCACAAAGCACAGGAAATTTCACTACATCTCTGGCAAATTCATATTGAGAAAGAAGGACAGATGGTTGAAAACAGCCATAAAATATT
>NW_027770875.1:0-294 GCF_054177405.1 Leptonychotes weddellii | reverse complement strand
TACTGGATCATATGGTAATTCTAATTTTAATTTTTTGAGGAACCTCCATACTGTTTTCCACAGTGGCTGCACCAGTTTGCATTCTCACCAGTGGTGCATGAGGGTTTCTTTTTTAGGAGACAATTTAAAAAGTCAGTTGTCATACCAAGAACCAGGTAAACTACAACATGAATTTTCAAAGGCAATTAAGGCCTAGATGGGTTTACTCATGAATTATACCAAACATTCAAAGGAAGAAATTATGCCAGTTCTCTGAAATTTTATCAGTTCTCTACAATTTCTTCCAGAAAATAG
>NW_027770874.1:0-294 GCF_054177405.1 Leptonychotes weddellii | reverse complement strand
TGCTCGTCAATGGCTGTAATGTGAGCAGGAGTGAGGTAGAAGCAAGTGCTTCTCTACCTTGTCCTCTTATATTACCTGGATGATGACACCCAAGGCAACCTTGGAAATGCCATGTATTCAAGATGGCAGAGCCACGGTTGACCTGGGTTAGTGACTGACTGCATGTGGCTAACACCCCTCCCACCCACCTTGCCACCCCCGCTGTGGGACTTTATATAAGCAAATCACAAGCTTCTATTGGGTTAAGCCAATGAGGTTTCATGGTTCCAGCATTGGTGCTATCATAATTTATAT
>NW_027770873.1:0-294 GCF_054177405.1 Leptonychotes weddellii | reverse complement strand
CCCATGATTAGTGCTGCCAGCCTTGCATCTGCACCAAGATGGCCGGTGGTCCCAATACTGACATACAGGCTTCTGTCCTCATCCTGTTCCATCTGGTTCTTGGGCTCCAGAGAGCAAAGGAATTTGGGGAGCAGGAGATTTAACGGAAAATGTATCCGGAAGGTGCCGGGTCCCCCGAACGTGTGGATATTGGCGGACACTGCCCCGCCACGCCGCTGATTCAGAGCTGAGTCCCACAAGTGAGCCTCCTGCCTTCCTGGCTTTTCTCTGCCTGTCCCCCCACCCATTTCTTTT
>NW_027770872.1:0-294 GCF_054177405.1 Leptonychotes weddellii | reverse complement strand
CCGGGGGCCTGCAGCGGACCCGGGGGGAAGCCTGCACCTCCTGGGGACCCCAGCCTCCCTGGCTGGGGATCGGACGCACCTCAGGATCCCGTGCGGCTCAGAGGGAAGCCCCGGGCGGCCAGAGGGTGGCTGGCACTGCTCACCTGTGACTGCTCCAGACAGGGCTGCTGTGAGGGAGGGAATGAGCACAGAGCCCCACGTGCAGGGGCCTGGCGGGCACGGTGGCCCCTAACACTCCGCACAGCGCACGCCCCAGCCCTAAGCCTCGCAGTCGTTAGCTCCGTTTTCTACTGT
>NW_027770871.1:0-294 GCF_054177405.1 Leptonychotes weddellii | reverse complement strand
TGGTATTAATGCTTCCTTAAAATTTTTAAAAATTCTCTAATGAACCTTTTTTGTCAAGGTTGATTGACAGAATTGATTGTAGATTATTGATTAAGCTATTTCATAAATACAGAACTGTTTTATTTCTAATTCTTACAGAATTAGTTTGAAAATCTGCTTTATTTCTAATTCTTATAGAATTAGTTTGAAAATCTGTTTCTCAAGAATTCATCTATTTCATATAATTTAAAAAAATTATTGGCATAAATTTGTTATTCTCTGATATCTTAAGATCTGATAGAATTAATTTATTTT
>NW_027770870.1:0-294 GCF_054177405.1 Leptonychotes weddellii | reverse complement strand
TAATTCTACAAGTATCCATAATGACTCATGCCCTTATTCAATCCCTTCAACTTGAGTGTATACAGAGTGTAACTTCATTCTTTTTTTTTTTTTTTAAAGATTTTATTTATTTATTTGAGACAGAGAGAATGAGAGACAGAGAGCATGAGAGGGAGGAGGGTCAGAGGGAGAAGCAGACTCCCCGCCGAGCAGGGAGCCCGATGCGGGACTCGATCCCGGGACTCCAGGATCATGACCTGAGCCGAAGGCAGTCGCTTAACCAGCTGAGCCACCCAGGCGCCCCTGTAACTTCAT
>NW_027770869.1:0-294 GCF_054177405.1 Leptonychotes weddellii | reverse complement strand
TGTATTCCCAGTCCATAGGATGTCATTCTGAGCATCTTACTAAAATTGTCCAGGACCAACATGGGGCATGAAACATTCCAGGTCACTTGGCTTCGTTTTGCTCACCTTTTTAACTCTCCCATATGCTTCCCATTTGGTTTTCTCTACCTGAAATTTCAATCAAGGTAACACACAGTTCCCACAGTCCCCATGCAAACTTCTGGGAGCCCAGAGACACATGGCTGGGTAAGTGGATTTCTTCTGACTTGTTTCTTCTCCTTGATGCTGGCTGACAAATGCCCTTCCTATCCTTCG
>NW_027770868.1:0-294 GCF_054177405.1 Leptonychotes weddellii | reverse complement strand
TAACCTGCAGAAGAGCCTTGTTTTGTCCTGACTTGCTTCTTGTTTTCAATCAGCACCGACGTGAGCTCGGCCGGCCCCTCGCAGCTCACAAGGAGCCCGGGGTCCCGGGCACTGGGGAGGTCATGGAGGGGCGGGACCTGAGGCTGACCCGCGCGCTGGCCCCGGGCCCTCCGAGGCGCCTCACCTGCCCCCCGTCCTTGGAGCGTGCGTGCGCTGGCCTTCCCGTTCCCAGAGGCTGCTCCCAGGATGCGGCCTCCAGACAGCGGTGGGGCTGAGAACGCCTGCAGGGTCTAC
>NW_027770867.1:0-294 GCF_054177405.1 Leptonychotes weddellii | reverse complement strand
TTATGCACAAGCAATGAATCATGGAACACTACATCTAAAACTAATGATGTAATGTATGGAGATTAACATAAGAATAAAAAATAATAATAAAAAAACCCCCAAAATATGCATTAATAGATTGTCTATGTTACCAGTAAGGCTTTCAACAATAGGCTATTGGTAGTTAAGTTTTGGGGGAGTCAAAAGTCACCTGCGGATATTTGACTGTGCATGGGGGGCATCAGCACCCCTACACCCCACACAGTTCAACGGTCAACTGTATTATGAGTGATGTTAAGTTCCCAAAATGAATTG
>NW_027770866.1:0-294 GCF_054177405.1 Leptonychotes weddellii | reverse complement strand
GCGGAGCAGGGAGCCTGATGCGGGGCTCGATCCCAGGACCCTGGGATCATGACCTGAGCCGAAGGCAGATGCTTAATGACTGAGCCACTCAGGCACCCCAAAAAAGTATATTTTCAAAAGGAAAACATTCCCCTCAAATTAGAACATGGATCATGCAGGATGACCCTTAACTGAATATCTGACTTCCCCTTCTCCCATTAAGAAAAAAATTCATAGATACACTAAAGTCATATTAATTAAACTTAATGGGAGGGGCGGGATATTTGAGTGCTCCTATATGTACACCCACTTATG
>NW_027770865.1:0-294 GCF_054177405.1 Leptonychotes weddellii | reverse complement strand
GGATAAACAAAATGTGGTATATACAGACGATGGAATATTATCCAGCCTTAAAAAAGGAAGGAAGTTCTCACACATACTACAATAGGGGTGAATCTTGAAGACATTATGTTAAATGAAATAAGCCAGTCAAAAAGGACATACACGTAGGATTTCATTTATGTGAGGCACCCGGGAAAGGCAAATTCAGAGAGACAGAAAGCAGAATGGTTGGTTGCCAGGGGCTGGGGGCAGGGGACATTGGGAGCTGTTGTTTAATGCGAACAGAGCTTCGTTTGGGGATGATGGGGTTGGATG
>NW_027770864.1:0-294 GCF_054177405.1 Leptonychotes weddellii | reverse complement strand
ATGAATTCAATGTGCTGTATTCCCCTAGCGCTGGCGTTCTGCTGTTCTCATTGATCAGTAAACTTGGTCTTGGCTGGATGTTCTTGCTGATCTTCTGGGGGAGGGGCCTATTACAGTGGTTCTCAAATGTCTTTGCCAGAGGCGGAATTGCCCCACCCTTGCTGGGGGCCGGGCTAAGTAATCTGCTCGGGTTTGCTTGGGAGCTTTTGTTCCCTGCAAGCTTTCCATACAGCTTTGGAGGATGAGAGTGAAAATGGCAGCCTCCCAATCTCCGCCCCGGAGGAGCCAAGAACT
>NW_027770863.1:0-294 GCF_054177405.1 Leptonychotes weddellii | reverse complement strand
GATTATAAGCAGTGTCATATCTCTGGGTCTTAAACAACTTTTAAACAGGGTTTTTAGAAACTTAGACTAAACCTTAGACTAATCCTTGAGTTTTGAAGCTATTTAATTTTGTGAGCTAATTACATTAGGAACTAAAGTGAAGTAGGTAATGTCTTGGAACTTTGCCACCTTTTACACTTTCTACTTTGGGAGTTGATTATAAATGAGGGTGGTGGATGAAGGTGGATAGAATTAGTGCAGTGGCATTGGACTTACATAATTGAATGGAAAAAGGACAACCATTGATCTCATCAT
>NW_027770862.1:0-294 GCF_054177405.1 Leptonychotes weddellii | reverse complement strand
ATGGACATTTCAATAAATTAATTCTTCTAATTCTTGAGTATGGAATATCTTCCCATTAATTTATGTCTTCTTCAATATCTTTCATCAATGTGCTATAGTTTTCAGTGGAAAGGTCTTCCACCTCCTTCGTTAAGTTTATTCCTAGGTATTTTATTCTTTTTGATGCAATTATAAGTGGAATTGTTTTCCTAATTTCTCTGTTTGTTGTTAGCATATAAAACTACAACATATTTTTGCATATTGATTTTGTGTCCTACAACTTTACTGAGTTCATTTATTAGTTCCAACTGTTCT
>NW_027770861.1:0-294 GCF_054177405.1 Leptonychotes weddellii | reverse complement strand
CTGCTCGGCGGGGAGTCTGCTTCTCCCTCTGACCCTCCCCCTCTCATGCTCTCTCTCTCTCTCATTCTCTCTCTCAAATAAATAAATAAAATCTTAAAAAAAAAAAAAAGAAATCTTTCTTTCTTTCTTTCTTATTAATCCCCAAAGGCAAGAACCGAGCGCTCCTCGAGGGCCAGGCCTGCGCTGGATGTCCCGTGCAATCTGGCACCTCATTAAATCCTCCTGACAGGCCTGTGAGGTCAGCACGGCTTACACGCCCACTTAACAGGTGGGGAAACTGAGGCACCGAGGCTT
>NW_027770860.1:0-3816 GCF_054177405.1 Leptonychotes weddellii | reverse complement strand
TTTTTAAAGATTTTATTTATTTATTTGAGACAGAGAGAATGAGAGAGACAGAGAGCACATGAGAGGGGGGAGGGTCAGAGGGAGAAGCAGGCTCCCTGCCGAGCAGGGAGCCCGATGTGGGACTCGATCCCGGGACTCCAGGATCATGACCTGAGCCGAAGGCAGTCGCTTAACCAACTGAGCCACCCAGGCGCCCGAGACAAGTTTCTTTAGAGATGAAATTAAGAGCCTATATTCTAAAGCCGAATTACCTGGGCTTACACCTGGCTTCAATACTTACTAGTGGTACAATCTTGGGCAAGTTAATTACCCTTTCTGTGGATCTGTTTTCTCCTCCGTAAGGTGAGGATGATTATAGATACCTCATAGGGGTTGTAATTAAATTAGTTAATAGAGAGGGTGCTCACAGTGCCTGGCAAATAGCAAGCACTATAGTAAGGCTTGTGATTACCGTTACTGTTATTACCTAATATATTTTAACATACTGAAAAGATATTTCTATACCTGGGAAAATTTATGGAATTAACTGCTATATAATCACAATGTACACACACACACACACACAGAGAGAAAATGAAACAAATGATTAAGCCAAACAATTACTGATTGCAGGTAAAACAAAAAGTAGTGCACAAAAGGTAAAGTAAATGGTTCAGCTGTGAATATAATTAAAATAATCCTCATAATAAATACAGCCTATTGATTTACCCAAAACTATAATATTCCTATCATAAGGAGACATAAGAAATATGCATGTGAGTGTTGAGGGCCTAAGTGTTTCAAAGAGAGTTAAATCCTTGTTTTCCATGGTATTAAGTCAGTAGATACTGCCTAAAGCTGAAAGCTAAGAGGTACCAATATAAACATTACTTAGACATATGAAAGTCAATACTAAAACAAGCAGTTCAATTGAGTTCCAGTGATTACCTTCGAAGAGCTGGAATTTGAGAGCTAAGCAAAGTTCTACGGAGCCTCAAAAAACTATGTGAGTAAATATAAGTGTAACTTTCATGATATTCCAAATGAAATATTTACTTTTAAAAGTTAAGATGCAAAGAACAAAGAGGTAAATATGTTTGAAAAAATATATATAAGAATATGCTTAATATAAAATAAATCCTTAAAAAAAAAAAAAATCAGTGAACTGACTTCCATTCCTGGAAAGATGGGAATAGATGCACTTGTCCCTTCTTACCCTACTAAGTATATCTAGAAACCATAGACATCATCCATAAAACAAATATGAGAAGACCCCATAAGGCTAAAGAAAAAAAGTCGAACTGGCTAGGGACCTCAGAAACCAAGGAACTACACAGCATGAGTTCCTGAAGACTGCTTCATACAGCCTTGACAGGTGCTAGAAAAGCCTACAACCCCGTATCACCAACAAGAGCACACAAACAGCTCAAAGAAAAGTCTTTGCTCTCTCTAGCTAAGGGGCAGAAAGGCAGAAAACTTTTAGGCAAAACATACTCCAGCCAGACACAACAAATTAAAAAAACAAACAAAACCTTTGGGTCTGACCCCAAACCCATTAGCAAAGACCCAGTGAGTAGCCTAGACTCCCATTCTTGCCCAGCTAAACAGAGATGCCCTTTTCATACTTCAAAGGTGTGGTGTGAGAAAAAGCCGGGAGGGGAGTTGGAACTTTCATCCATATATAGAATAAAATAAAATAAATAGATCAGTATCCCTCATAAATATGATATAAAAATCCTTAACAAAGTATTAACAAATACAAATATATAGAAAGAAGTATATGCCATAATTAAATGGGGTTTATTCGAAGGTTGCAAGGCTGGCTCAAGATGTGAAAATCAATCAACTGTAGGTGGGGGGAAGGGGGTGTCTGAGGACCCAGCAGGGCCTCCTGCTGCATAAGACAATAAATTTTATTCTTAAAAAAAAAAAAAAAGGAAATCAATCAATAGTAATCCATCATAGCAATAGGCTAAAGAAGTAAAATCCCATTACCATATCAAATGATACAGAAAAAACATCTGACAAAATACCAGTTCATCATAAAACCTCAAAACTTTGCTTCATAAGGTAGTCCTTGGACAAGCAGAAATGACATCCTGTGGGAATCCCAACCCTATTAAATCAGAATCTTAAGTCATGTGCAAGTGTGAAAAGCACTGCTTTATAACAATAGAAAACCTATCAGTGCACTTCTACTAACAGTGTTGTTGAAGACACTGTTCTGTCTCCATCCAAATTTTTCTCAAACAACAGGAACCAGGATATCTTTACTACAGGTGAAATGAATTACTTATCAACAATATAAATCAGTATCTCATTTCCATTATTGCTAGGTCTTTCAGGAAAATCAGAGACAATCTCACAGTTCAAAGTTCATAGCTGTATAAAACCACACAAGTCACATATATCTATACTCCAAGCTTGACCCGGAGTGAATAGTCACCTCTTTTTTTCCCCCCGATCTTAATTTTTATTTATTTATGCTTGTCCATCTTACTATATGGATTATTAAATGCTTCCTAAAATCCACTAGAAAATAAAGCAACAAATAAATAGAGCAAAAACAAGTAAGAACTCACCAGGGACTTGGTCATTTCTGGCTCTTCTGGGAAAGAGGCAGAGATCTGAGAAATGAGATGGATAGAGGGACAGATGAGAGAAGAAGTGTGCCAGAGTCCCACACATGGACACATATATCATTTAGCATCCACGCACCTGACCCAAAAACTTATTTCTAGAACTATATCATAAAAAAACCATCCTGTATTGCACAAAATTTAAATGCAGGAGTTTTACCACAGCATGGCTAATAACAAAATAAAAAGGCTAAAACATACCCAAGACTGCTTAAATAATTTACAGGCCATCCTGAGAACATAAAGTTATATAAAATTAAATTACAGTAAAAAAATATGTTAAACTAACAAGTAAAAATAAAAACATGTACCAAACAGTATGATTCCATTTTCACTGAACAATATGTGTACATACACATGCGCACATACACACATATACACATCTATGAGTGCATTCATGCATAAAAAGAAAATTATATGGAAGGAAATATACTACCATGTTAACAGATATATTATTTGGGTGATGGTAAAATTACAGGTAATTTTTATATTCTTCTTATTTGCTAGTAAAAAACAAAGTAACTGTTTTTAAAGAATATAATGAGTTTGCTCTGAGCTTCTGTGACTAGCCCATCCCAACCAGTGAGAACATTCACAGGAAAGACCAAAGAGAGAGCCTGAAGCTTTTTCACTTTTCTCCTTTGCTTAGGTTTTTTTTTTTTTTTAATTTTATTATGTTATGTTAGTCACCATACAATACATCATTAGTTTTTGATGTGGTGATCCACGATCCATTGTTTTTGTATAACACCCAGTGCTCCATGCAGTAAGTGCCCTCCTTAATACCCACCACCGGGCTACCCAAACCCCCCTCCCCCCTCCCCTCTAAAACCCTGTTTAAATTTCTCAGAGTCCATAGTCCCTCATGGTTCATCTCTCCCTCCGATTTCCCCCCACTTCATTTTTCCCTTCCTTCTCCTAATGTCCTCCATGCTATTCCTTATGTTCCACAAGTAAGTGAAACCATATGATAATTGACTTTCTCTGCTTGGCTTATTTCACTTAGCATAATCTCCTCCAGTCCCATCCATGTTGATGTAAGAGATGGGTATTCATCCTTTCTGATGGCTGAGTAATATTCCATTGTATATATGGACCACATCTTCTTTTTTTTTTTTTTTTTTTTAAAGATTCTATTTATTTATTTGACAGAGAGAGAGATAGTGAGAGCAGGAACACAAGCAGGGGGAGTGGGAGA
>NW_027770859.1:0-294 GCF_054177405.1 Leptonychotes weddellii | reverse complement strand
CACGACACGTTCCCCCAGACACGTACCTAGTCTGTGGCGATGGGCAAAATAGAGTTTTATTCTTAAAAGGTCAATGCATTTGCTTTTATTTTTGCGAGTATGTATTTCCTCAGAGGACGGGTACCAAAGGATTGACTGTAATTCTGCGGGAATCCAAGAGATTTTTCAAAAGATTTAATTTAATTTATTTATTTAGAGACAGCGAGTATGCAGAACGGGGGAGGGCGGAGGGAGAGGGAGAGTCTCCAGCGGACTCCCCACTGAGCCCACCCTGGGGCTCCAGCTCACGACCCT
>NW_027770858.1:0-294 GCF_054177405.1 Leptonychotes weddellii | reverse complement strand
TCAGGGTCCTCATTTGTGCAATAAAAATGAATAGGACCTTCCCACCAGCATGGATATTGCGAGGTTTAAATGAAATAACAGATGAGAGGTTCTTTGTACAGCTGAGCCAGGCATCCAGCAAGTGCTCAATACACGTCAGCTATGAATGAAATAACAGATGAGAGGTTCTTCGTACAGCCGAGCCAGGCATCCAGCAAGCGCTCAGTACGCGTCAGCTATGCCCGCTGCTGTAGCTGTGTCATGGAGAAGCAAGAAGTCACTCTGTCCTGGGGAGAACTCAGTGTCCCTGCCCCG
>NW_027770857.1:0-294 GCF_054177405.1 Leptonychotes weddellii | reverse complement strand
TCAAGAAGAAAGAAATAATTTTGGCCACAACAGGTTGAAGACTTCAAAACGGAGACAAATCCCCCTAGCCCACTGCTTTTTCTAAGCACTTTTAATTTCCCCCATCTGACATCTTCAGTAGCATTTCATGCTGTATTTGATAATGGGGGAGATAGAAGGAATGGTGGTATTTGCGTGTCAGGACGTTGTGAAACGAAGCCCCAAAGCAGGCCGATACCTTCACTAGATAAGCCCTCAGAGGTAACAAGGCTTGTAATTCTGTTCGGAATACCAGTCAGGTTATTACTCTAGGTA
>NW_027770856.1:0-294 GCF_054177405.1 Leptonychotes weddellii | reverse complement strand
TTTTTAAAGATTTTATTTATTTATTTGAGAGAGAGAGTGAGAGAGAGAGAGAGAGCACAGAGGGGGGAGTGGGAGAGGGAGAAGCAGGCTCCCCACCGAGCAGGGAGCCCGACGCGGGACTCCATCCCGGGACTCCAGGATCATGACCTGAGCCGAAGGCAGTCGCCTAACCGACTGAGCCACCCAGGCGCCCCTCCACTTCCTTTTTGCTAGAATACTCACTCTTGACGTCTAAGCTACCATGTTAGACAGCAACTACCCACTGGAGAGATAGTGTAAAGAAATCATGAGATT
>NW_027770855.1:0-294 GCF_054177405.1 Leptonychotes weddellii | reverse complement strand
TGAAATATTTTCAATGAGTTAAAATTCATGGTATACAGATGTCTTCATGCTAAATGAGTATTATTGTTTTTTTCAATCAAAGAGAATTACTTTCTACTCTTTGCTTCAAGAAGAATAGAATACCTTTGGGGATACCGCTTTTATTTGGAGTTGCATAAAACTTAATAGCCATGTTTATATGTTCATTAAAATAATGCCCGTTGGATAGTCTAATATTTATAGTCTAACTTAGAAATAGTCTGTGTAAGCAAAATATTTTCAGGTATGATTTAATATGTCAAACTAAACATTTTA
>NW_027770854.1:0-294 GCF_054177405.1 Leptonychotes weddellii | reverse complement strand
TTAAAAAAAGATGTGCACAGTCTGGAGGAGATTCAGCTTTTGTTGGTAACGATCACCTGGTTATCAGCAATAGAAACGCACTCTAGCTTAGGCAAAAAAGAGAATTTGTGGAACAAATGGGGATTCTCATGGACGCAGTCACCAGACAGAAATATTCTGGGGCTTTTCCAGGGTCACATGTCCTCCTGTTATTCCTTCTTCCTGCACGTCTGCCCCTGCTCTTCACCCTCTCTAACAGACCGCTTTTCTCTTCTCCTTGGTCACAGTCTAACAGGGTTGCCGTAACAGTACCCC
>NW_027770853.1:0-294 GCF_054177405.1 Leptonychotes weddellii | reverse complement strand
TTCTAAAATAATCAATTAAGATGCAATTTTGTTATATTTTAACAATTGAGTTAAGATTGCCTCAACTTCTGGAATACTTAAGTACTGGCTTTGTTATAATTACATTCCAACCTTCTCTTTAAAGAGCAAAATTCTTTTTGCTCACGTTTAATTTTCTTTTTTCTTAAAGACTTTGTTTATTTGACAGAGAGAGACACAGCGAGAGAGGGAACACAAGCAGGGGGAGTGGGAGAGGGAGAAGCAGGCTTCCCGCGGAGCAGGGAGCCCGATGCGGGGCTCGATCCCAGGACCCTG
>NW_027770852.1:0-294 GCF_054177405.1 Leptonychotes weddellii | reverse complement strand
TGAGATATTTGTTTTATTTAAAGCTTTTTAAAACTCACTAAAAACAAAGCAAGAAATGTGATAATGGATCATTAACTCAAAATCAGTTTTCTAAGTGATGTTGACATTTATTCGTTATGCCCTTCCGGTTTTCTATTCCTTACTTGTTGCCAAACTCCAGCTGGGATTTGTTTTAGTTGCATCAAAACTCTTCTTAAAAACAAAACAAACAAACAAACAAAAACCTTCTTTAATTCTTTAGTGGGCTTTTGCTAGGTTACACTGCTCATCTTGTCTGTATTCAAATTTTTGATA
>NW_027770851.1:0-294 GCF_054177405.1 Leptonychotes weddellii | reverse complement strand
TAAAAAAGGGCACATGTTAGCTACATTTTTAAAGTTCTTGCATTTCTTTTTTTTTTTAAGACTTTATTTATTTGCGAGAGAGACAATGAGAGACAGAGAGCATGAGAGGGAGGAGGGTCAGAGGGAGAAGCAGACTCCCCGCTGAGCAGGGAGCCCGATGTGGGACTCGATCCCGGGACTCCAGGATCATGACCTGAGCCGAAGGCAGTCGCCCATAAAGTTCTTGCATTTCTGAAAGTATCTTCTTTCCTACTCTTCTAGGCAAATGATAGTTTGGCTGGATATGGAATTTTC
>NW_027770850.1:0-294 GCF_054177405.1 Leptonychotes weddellii | reverse complement strand
TGTTTCCCAAGTGTAAACAAAGTTTTCAATTTGGTAGTGTATAAGATATAATTTTTGCTTAGTTTCTTTATCTTATGTTCTTATACAAACATTTGCTTTGAAATGCATTGTAATTGGCTGCATCTTTGTCATCATGAAATAAATAATACACAAGGAAATATTCTAGGATTTGAAACTAGAGTATAATACAAAAAAAAAAAGATTGGAAAACTGAATTACAATAAGGTAGTACGAAATACATTTATAACCTCAATTTTTAATTACTTATTATTTTAAAAGCATAGACAATAATAG
>NW_027770849.1:0-3817 GCF_054177405.1 Leptonychotes weddellii | reverse complement strand
AACAATGGGTCCATACCATGAATCGCTGGGCTACCCAGCACAGAACTTGGACCTTTATGGCAAGTACAAGAACTGTTAGCTCTGTGGGTAGGTAACCCAACAAGTTCGGAAGGAGAACACTGAGACACTGCCAAAGAATTTGCATGGAAACTGAAAAAGAACCTCTGGCTTGCGTTTGTGATGTTCTATTAGTCAGCTATGACCACAATAATGTCATGTAAGAAATCACTCCCGAGCTCTGCAATTGAAAATGACGATTAAGTATTCCTGTGCCCTTGGGTCAGGGCGTCAGGCTCCAGGCTGTGTTCATCTGGGCAGCTCTGCCTTCAGCTGTGGGTCAGCTGGACCTGGCTCTGGGCTTGGAGTTGGGCTCAGTTTGTTCCATGGTCCAGGCAGAAAGGGCAGGAGCTACTAGAGCATGCTCTTTTCAACCTTGAAAGTATAGTTCAACTGTATGCTTGTATCATCGCTAACTGCCTAGTATCAAAACAGGTCACATGATTTGCAGTCAGTAATTAAGGCTACTCCAAGGGAAGCAGTCCACCTATCCCATGGAAGGAAGGGTTTGGGAGGCTAAAAGGACCGAAGCTTGCTTGGTGAGTTAAGTTCTCCTTCAGTCTGCTAAGTAAGCACACTTTCCCAAGGCAGTGACAAGATTTTTTTTTCTATTAGGTTGTATTTTTTTTTGCCAGATCCAGGCTCTGATGGCTATGATTGATTTCCCCAGTTCTAGTATATGGCACATCAGTAAACATGGAATAAAGGTTCACCAAACTGTGGAAAACCCAAACATTGGTTTCTGTGATCTAATTCCTAGCTTCAAAATACAACAGTGGTAACCTGAGTGAGACAAGTTAATTAACCTCTCCCAGCCTCAGTTTCTTTGTTGATAAAACAGACTCAATAACGGTGTCTACATCATAGGACCATTGAGAAGAAATACAAGACAATGCAGATGAAGTATTTGTCACAATAACTTCTCAATAAATGCTCTCCTTGCTCCTTATATGAAAACAACTCTCAGGAGGCACATCCTACGGATGGACAAAGAAGGATGTCTCGGAACATGTTATATTAAGTTCTTCTTGAGATGACTGCAGAAGGAAGAATACTTTAATGGCACTTTTAAGAGACATTGTCTGACAAGAGAACAAAAATGGGTATCTGAATACAAGAGCTCTGATCAGTGTGACTGCTAAACATCAGCAGCTCCTCATTTCTGCACTGCCCTGTTATCTCACAGGCTGGTTTCGTGGTCACTTTGGGAAACATTTGCTGAACATACTGTCAGGATTTTCACTGGAAGAACAAAGAGGTGTCTGGAAGCACTGTTCATAGGACCTCTCAACCTCATACCTTATTTTGCCCTCCTCTGAGCATTAGGACTTTGGAATGTGTTCGTTAGTCTGAATTTGTAAGAAGTATCATTCTGAGAAATCTTTTCATAACTCACAAACTTGTCTAGATACAATGACTTAGGACCCAGACAGCTTTTAGGGAATCACAGAGCTTTATTTGACTTGGCAAAATTTTGATCAAACGCTAGGCTGGGAGTTTTGTGTACTGACAATATCACAGTCTGTGTGATTTTATCCTAGGAGTGGTTATTGCTGTTTAAAATAAAAGTCAGGAGTCCAGTGACAATCCTTATTTTAGCAGTTCTCGAAAAGAATTCACAATATTACTAGTGTGCCATGAATCCTTTGCATGTTTGTCTTCTCATTTTGATCAATGTGTCCCATTAATTTTTGTTTCAACTGAGGGCACATATTATTATCATTTCTGTCAGATACAAGGTTGTGCTGAGTGAGACTTAGGAAGCCTTGTAGAGTCGAGAAATGCTGACTTTAAGAAGAGGGTAATCATCATATCAAGTCAGCGTGAAGAAAGAGTCTTGGGTTTCTTGGAATACTCAAGAACTCTGCCTCGTAGGTATAGTAGGGGAACTTAGGGAAGTACACTGTTCTTCTAAAATAGTCTGCATTGAGTTGAAGGACAATCAACAAAGAGGATGAAACAATGGTTATTTTCATAAGCACTGTGTGGTATCACCCCATTGTCATAGAACTTTACTGTAATTATTACAGACTGATTTATCATTGCTTTCAATCTCTTAAGTGCTTTAATGTGTGGCCAGAATTTCTGTTATTATAAAGGTAGAGAATGACTAATTTATCACCAGAAAACTGTATCCTTTAAATGCGGTAGGGAGAGAAGCTCAGTATTTACCCAGTGAATGGGAATCTGGGATCTAATGTTCCAGGTTCTCAGGACAGTTTTGGGATTTGAGGAAGCACAAAAATATCTGAGGAATGGCAAGTTTGGAACATCCTAGTATTAAAAGTTAGATGGAGGGGCGCCTGGGTGGCTCAGATGGTTAGGCATCTGCCTTTGGCTTGGGTCATGATCCCAGGGTCCTGGGATTGAGCCCCGCATCGGGCTCCTTGCTCAGTGAGGAGGCTGCTTCTCCCTCTCCCTCTGCTGCTCCCCCTGCTTGTCCTCTCTCTCTCTGACAAATAAATAGAAATCTTCAAAAAAAACAAAAACAAAAACAAAAGGAACTGAACTCTATGGGACGCCTGGGTGGCTCAGATGGTTAAGCGTCTGCCTTCGGCTCAGGTCATGATCCCAGGGTCCTGGGATCGAGCCCCGCATCGGGCTCCCTGCTCAGCGGGAAGCCTGCTTCTCCCTGTCCCACTCCCCCTGCCTGTGTTCCCTCTCTCACTGTCTCTCTCTGTCAAATAAATGAATAAAATCTTAAGAAAGAAAAGTTAGAGGGAGTGATGATGGGGAATCAAAAGGTGTAAAAAGAAAGACAGTTATCATACGATTTCACTCATATGTGGAATTTAAGAAACAAAACAGAGCACAGAGGAAGGGAGGGAAAAATAAAACAAGATGTAATCAGAGAGGGAGACAAACCATAAGCGACTCTTAACCATAGGAAACAAACTGAGGGTTGCTGGAGGGGAGAGGGGGGTACGGGGATGGGGTAACTGGGTGACAGACATTGAGGAGGGTACATGATGTGATGAGCACTGCCCGTTACAGGCAACTGATGAATCACTGAACTCTATTTCTGAAACTAATAATACACCGAATGTTAACTGAATTTTAAAAAATGCTCTAAAAATAATAATAAAATGCAGCTAGTAAAAAAATTGCTACATGCAGAACTTTGAAGGAGCAGAACCCTAGTGATTGAGTACATATTGGTTGACTACACAAACAAATGAATAAATCAGTCAACGAATAAATAACCTTTACCAGATTTTCTATGTATTATACATGTATATGATCTTATATAAGAAGGCAGGTATTATTATGCCTATTTTGCCTTTGAGGGTTTAATGCAAGAAATTAAATAACTTCTGAGATCAGATAAGCTGGTAAATGGTAGAGTTGGGATTTGACCTCAGAACTATCTAATTACCAAAACCTATTCTTTTTTTTAAAGATTTCACTTATTTATTTATTTAGAGTGGCATGGGTGGGGGAGGCAGAGGGAGAGGGAGAGAGAAAATTCCAAGCAGAATCCGGCACTGAGCACGGAGCTCGATGCAGCGCTCGATTTCACGACCCTGAGATCATGACCTGAGCTGAAATCAAGAGTCAGATGCTTAACCAACTGAGCCATCCAGGTTTCCCTACCAAAACCTATTCTATCAAGCTATTATTATTATTATTATTTTTTTTTATTCTTATGTTAATCCCCATACATTACATCATTAGTTCTAGATGAAGTGTTCCATGATTCATTGTTCGTGCACAACACCCAGTGCTCCATGCAGAACGTGCCCTCCTCAATACCCACCAC
>NW_027770848.1:0-13904 GCF_054177405.1 Leptonychotes weddellii | reverse complement strand
CACTCCGTGCTCACCCGGCCTGTGACCGCGCGTTTCTATCTCTGACACCCGACCCCAGGTGGAGTCTCCAAACCCAGCAGATCCCTGCGGTGTGCTCCCGCGCCCGTCCTCCCTGGGGAGGAAGGGGAGTCTCCCCGGATCTGCCGCTTGTTGGGTCCCTGCTGGAGGAGCAGTGGCCTGACTGTGCCGTGGATCATGGTTTATGGCAACCCGGAGCTGAGAGCCTGCACCTCGGCTCCGTCTCTGCAGCCGGCTTCCCCGCTACGATACCTGGGAGCTCTGCTGCACTCAGGCAGCCCCGGTGTTTCTGTGACCCCGAGGGTCCTGAGACCACACTGTCCCATGAGGGTTCCACCCCCCACTTAGCCACCGAAGCGACGTCCCTGAGTGGAGCCAACTTCTAGAAGTTCCGATTTTGTGCTCTGCTGCTCTCTCACTTGCCAGAAACGGCCGATGGAGGCCCCTCCCCCGCCATCTATCCTCCCGAATATCGCCTCAGATTCACTTCTCCGCACATCCTACCTTCCAGAAAGTGGTCCCTTTTTAGTGCAGAGAGTTGCTGCTATTCTTTTCTTCGATCTCCTGTTGAGTTTGTAGGTGTTCAGAATGGTTTGATCCCTATCCAGCTGAATTCCCGGGACCAGACGAAATCCAAGTCTCCTACTCCTCTGCCATCTTGCTCTGCCCCCTCCCGGACTTGAGTTTTCTGAGGAACTGGTGCTCTGGAGTTGAGGTGGATGGTTTCTTAGAAGAAGACAGGTGGGGGTTCTGCTGGCAGGGGCTTGGGGAGTCTCCCCAGGAGGGAGACAGAACCAGGTTCCTTTAGAGATCCTTCAGGATCAACACTTTGATCCTTTGACACTGGATCTGCCTGCTCAAGAGCCCAGAAGTGCAGAGATGAGATCTGGAACCTGAGATTTTGGCGGCCGTGAGGCAGAGGGTAACTGGCAGAGCAGCGGGCACAACAGGGCACATACCTGAAGCTTCAGGGTGTGAAGAGTGGAGACTAGAAGTAGGAAAGCCAGGGAGAAGTTGCATGGTCCGTAATGTCAACTGTCTGGAAATTGGAGGGTGTGGTAGATCCTTTCAAGTAGGGAGTTCTGGTAGGGGAAGAGGGTTGGTAGGGCCATGCCTTTCTCTAGTAAGATGCTGTCCCAGTCCCTTCCCAGAGCCTGGCAGTCAGCAGGTGTGTGATGAGTGATTAAGGAGTTGAGGACAAATGGATTGCTTCAATTGCGCCTACTGACGTGCCTAGCTGGGGCCATACTGGACAAAGCTAGTCAGAACTGTGGGCCACGTCCCCATATTGATTTTATGAAACTTTATTTGGAAATAACTTCAATTTACAAAAAAGATGCAACAATTAAAATAGTATAAGGACACTCATTCCTTTACTCAGATTCACCTATTAGCATTTTGCCACATTTGCACGCTCTCTCTATGTATACATGATATTTTTTTCTGAACCATTTGAGAAGTTGCATCTGTCATGACTCTCCACTCCTAATTACTTCAGTCTGAATTGGTGGAGAATTGGGATATTATTTTCCATAACCACAGTATGGCTATTTATCAGTCAACATGGATACTTTAATTGACTACCTACATTCCAATTTTGTCATTTGACCCAATAATGCCTTTTCTTAAAGGAAAAGTTTTATTGAGGTATAGTTGACATAAAGTGCACATACTTAAAATGTACAATTTGATAAGTTTTTAGGTTTTACATTTAGGTTTATGGTTCATTTTGAGTTAATTTTTGTATATGGTGTGAGGTATGGAATTAATGTCCTTTTATAGCAGTTTGGTATTGGTATTCTCTGAATACACCCATGAAACTGTTACCCCAACAAGATAACAGCAAAGTTTCCTACTGTCCCTTTGTAATACCTCCCCTCACTGTCCTCACTGCCTCCATGCCTAGGCAACCACTGATCTGCTTTCTGTCACTGTAGATTACTTTGTATTTTCTGGAGATTTACATAAGTGGAATCAGTGTATGTGCTCTTCTTTCGGTCATTCACAAATCACATATTTTGAGATTCATCCATGTGTTGTATGTGTCAGTAGTTTATTCCTTTGAATATTATTCCATTTTATAGGTAAGCCACAATTTGTTTATCCATATTCCTCTGTTGATGGGCGTTGGGTTTTTCCCAGTTTTTGGCGATTATGAAGAAAGCTGCTATAAACATTCCAGATAGTTTTTGTATGGATGCATGTTTTTATTTCTCTTGGCTGTATATGTAAGAGTGGACTTGGTAACTCTCTGGCATTTTGACAAACTACCAAACTGCTGTAAAAGGACATTAATTCCATACCTCACACCATATACAAAAATTAACTCAAAATGAACCATAAACCTAAATGTAAAACCTAAAACTGTAAGACCTGAAGGAGAAAACATAGGGAAAGATATGTGTGATTTTGGCAAAGATTCCTTAGATACAATGCGAAAAGCATGATCCACAAAGGATGAAACCCTTGATAATTGAATACCATTAAAATTAAGATCTTCTGGGGCTCCTGGGTGGCTCAGATGGTTAAGTGTCTGCCTTCAGTTCAGGTCATGATCCCAGGGTCCTGGGATGGAGCCCCAAGTCGTCAGGCTCCTAGCTCAGTGGGGAGTCTGCTTCTCCCTCTCCCCCTGCTTGTGCTCTGTCTCTCTCTTTCAAATGAATCAGTAAAATATTTTTTAAAAAATAAAGATAAAATTAAGAACTTCTGTTTTTCATTTGACACTCTTAAGAGGGCAACTGTTTGGATTTTTGCATCTGATGGGTGAGAAATTTTATCTTAATAGAGTTTAATTTGCATTTTTCTTGTAAGTGAAGTGAGTATCTTTTCATATGTCTAAGGACCATTTCAGTATCTTTTTGTGAGTTGCCCTTGTCTAAAGACGAGGAGTTTTGGCTTTTTACCCCCTCAGTTTAAAAGTTCTTTGCCTCTTAGCTTTTTATTTGTATGTATATTGCAACATTCTCTCCCAGTTTGTATTTAAACTTGACTAATGGTGTTCATAACATGCAAAAGTGTTTTACTTATTACTGCATCTAGATTTTGAATCAAACTTAGAAAGCCTTTATCTGTACTCAGGTTATAGAGGAATTGACCCGTATTTTCTTCTAGCACTTGTATAGTTATATTTTTTATATTTATATCCCTAATCCACTTGGAAGTTATTTTTCTGTACAGATCTAATTTTGTTTTTCCAAATAGCTACATAGTTGTTATAACAACTAATAAGACCATTTTTTTTTGCCCTAGTAATTTTAAATATCGCCTGTATCATATATTAGGTTTCTACATGTATTTGGGTCTATTTTCTGTAGTTTAAATTGTATTCCTTTGGATGATCTGTTTATTTACCTACTAGCATCACATAGTTTTAATTATAGAAGCTTTGTAATGTGTAGTATTTTAATGGCCGGTACGGTTAGTCCCTCTTTCACACATTGTTTTCATTATTTTCCTAGATGGTCTTGTATGTTTTTTTTTTCTTTCATTTTTTAATTTATGTTCAATTAGCCAACATTTAGTACATCATTAGTTTTTGATACAATGTTCAGTGATTCATTAGTTGCATATAACACCCAGTGCTCATCACATTAGTGTTGGTTTGTCTAGCTCCCAAAAAACGTATTTTTATTTGAGATTTCTGATGATGGTGAGATGTCCTAACCAAGAATAAGGATATGTAAGTCCTCCTTTATGTCTTTAGGAACTGTAGTCTTGTTCATGTAGGTTTTGAATATTTCTTGTTAAGTTTATTCTTACATAGGTTATCATTTTTATGGCTGTCGTAAATAGGGTTTTCTCATCCATTGTGACTTGTAATGAATTATTACTTGTGAATATGAAGGCTATTGATTTGTGCATGTTAATTTTTTATTTATTTATTTATGTTTATTTTAAAGATTTTATTTATTTATTTGACAGAGAGACAGCAAGAGAGGGAACACAAGCAGGGGGGAGTGGGAGAGTGAGAAGCAGGCTCCCCGCCGAGCAAGGAGCCCGATGCGGGGCTCGATCCTAGAACCCTGGGATCATGACCTGAGCCGAAGGCAGACGCTTAACCGACTGAGCCACCCAGGCGCCCCTGTGCATATTAATTTTTATATCCTGCTACTTTGCTCAATTCTTCAGTTGTTTGAGTTTGTTTTATCATTGATTCTCTTAGAGTTTCCCAGGCATATTCTTATAGTATCAACAAATAGAGATAGTCATGCTTCTTTTTCTACTTCTGCCTTTGTCTTCTGTAGTCCATTCACACTGGCTGATCCCTCCAACTGGGATGTTAAATAGTCATGTAGATGGTGGGCAGCTTGGCTTTGCCCCTGACCTTTGTGGGAAGGCCTCTAGTACTTCCTTACTAGGTAGGATCTGGCTTTTGCCTAAAGGTGTGATTATATTAGAGTTTTTATTTTTATTTTTTTTTAAAGATTTTATTTGAGAGAGAGAGAGAGAGAACATGGATGCATGAACTGGCAGGAGGGGCAGAGGGAGAGAAACTGCAGCAGACTCCCCGGTGAGCCCGGAGCCGGAGTCTCAGGACCCAGAGATCTTGACCTGAGCTGATAGCAAGAGTCGACACTTAACTGACTGAGCCACCCAGGCGCCCCTGATACTAGGGTTTTTAAATCCGTCATCTTTGAGCAGTTTGATTTGAGGAATGGGAGACAGGTGGGCTCCCCTCCACCCCTGCCCCCAAACTCTGGATGGAGGATGGAACTGAAGTCTGCCAGGTATGGAAGGGAAAATAGGATTCCCTTGCTTCCTCCTTTACAACATCACTCTCTACTTCGCCCTCAAACTATACTGCTTTTCTGAGGACTCATGGACTCACTGTGGAGTGGGGGAAGTACGTCGTCCTATCCTGTTTATCCCAGATTAGGAGACAGGCAGCTCCTTTCTTTTTTTTTTTTTTCCAAAGATTTTATTTATTTATTTGACAGAGAGAGACACAGCGAGAGAGGGAACACAAGCAGGGGGAGTGGGAGAGTGAGAAGCAGGCTTCCCGCCGAGCAGGGAGCCCGATGCGGGGCTCGATCCCAGGACCCTGAGATCATGACCTGAGCCGAAGGCAGACGCTTAACGACTGAGCCACCCAGGCGCCCCCAGGCAGCTCCTTGCTAAGAGAGCGCTGGGGTGAGCCTCCCGGCCTCCCTCGTCCCCCACTGTTGCTCCTACCCTCGGGTGCCCCTCGGGCCCCCCGGCCTCCGGCCCGGCGCAGCCCCCGTCTTTGTGATGAAGGTTGGTTTTCTCTGTCCTCGCTGCAGGTGCATGGCTGCTTCCTGACCCCGAAGGCCGGAGGGAGCGTCCCTCGGGCGGTGGAGGCCCACTAGGCCAGCCGAGGGCAGCCTCGAGCCCACCCTTGCCGGCCTCCCCCGTGGGGGCCAGGATGCTGAAGAAGCAGTCCGCAGGGCTCGTGCTGTGGGGCGCCATCCTCTTCGTGGCCTGGAACGCCCTGCTGCTGCTCTTCTTCTGGACGCGCCCGTCGCCCGGCCGGCCGCCCTCGGACGGCGCCCTCGACGACGACGCCGCCGGCCTCACGCGCGAGGTGATCCGCCTGGCCGAGGACGCCGAGCTGGAGCTGGAGCGGCAGAGGGGGCTGCTGCAGCAGATCCGCGAGCACCATGCGCGCTGGAGCCGGCGGGGGCGGCGGCCCACGGCCGCGCCCCCCGGGCCCCCGCGCGCGCCCGCGTCCGCGCCGCCGGCCGCCATCGCCGTCCTGGTGATCGCGTGCGACCGCAGCACGGTGCGCCGCTGCCTGGACAAGCTGCTGCGCTACCGGCCGTCGGCCGAGCGCTTCCCCATCCTCGTCAGCCAGGACTGCGGGCACGAGGAGACGGCGCGCGTCATCGCCTCGTACGGCAGCGCCGTGACGCACCTGCGGCAGCCGGACCTGAGCAGCATCGCCGTGCCGCCCGAGCACCGCAAGTTCCAGGGCTACTACCGCATCGCGCGCCACTACCGCTGGGCGCTGGGCCAGGTGTTCCGCCGCTTCGGCTTCCCGGCCGCCGTGGTCGTGGAGGACGACCTGGAGGTGGCGCCCGACTTCTTCGAGTACTTCGAGGCCACCTACCCGCTGCTGCGCGCCGACCCGACGCTGTGGTGCGTGTCGGCCTGGAACGACAACGGCAAGGAGCAGATGGTGGACGCGGGCCGGCCGGAGCTGCTCTACCGCACCGACTTCTTCCCGGGCCTCGGCTGGCTGCTGCTGGCCGAGCTGTGGGCCGAGCTGGAGCCCAAGTGGCCCCGGGCCTTCTGGGACGACTGGATGCGCAGGCCCGAGCAGCGGCAGGGCCGGGCCTGCGTGCGCCCCGAGGTCTCCAGAACCATGACCTTCGGCCGCAAGGGCGTGAGCCACGGGCAGTTCTTCGACCAGCACCTCAAGTTCATCAAGCTGAACCAGCACTTCGTGCCCTTCACGCGGCTGGACCTGTCCTACCTGCGGCGGGACGCCTACGACAGGGCCTTCCTCGCGCGCGTCTACGGCGCGCCGCTCCTGCAGGTGGAGAAAGTGCGGACCAGTGAGCGCAGCGAGCTGGGCGAGGTGCGCGTGCAGTACACCGGCCGGGACAGCTTCAAGGCCTTCGCCAAGGCGCTGGGGGTCATGGACGACCTCAAGTCCGGGGTCCCCAGGGCCGGCTACCGGGGCATCGTCAGCTTCCTGTTCCGCGGCCGCCGCGTGCACCTGGCCCCGCCGCAGACGTGGGACGGCTACGACCCGAGCTGGAACTAGCCGCGCCGCCCGCCGCGGCCGGGCCCCCGCTTGCCGCCCCGTGGGCCGCGAGGGGGCCGGGGCCCTGGGCTGCCCCGTCCTCTGCGTGTGTCTCTCTCGGGTGCATTTACCTTTCCTTTCTCCTTTTTTCTGTCTTGTCTTTTCTTTTTCCGAATGGTATTCGAGAGCACAGAGGAAAGGGGAGGGTTATTCTCCTGTTGTCCGGGGGGTCAAATCAGGGGAACCTCGCAGGGCTATGTTGGGCGGTGTCAGGCAGGAAACCACTGTGTGGTCGGGAGGGACTCGGGCATGTGGGGCCACAGACTGCCGTGTTCCAGGTTTTCTCCTAGAGCGCCCGCGGAGAGCTGGGCAGCTTGAGCTCGCTTTCCCTTGTCCTGGCTCTTCCAGCCAGGGTGCGAGCTCACCTGCATCTGCTCCCCATCCTCACCTCCCCCCAGTTTGAGGGGTTGTTGGGTTATTTGAAAAGGGGACTTAATCTGTGGCCAAAATGAGACTAACCAAAGGGCTGTGATCATCAGAGTCGGGTGGAGCTCTTGGGCTTTCGGGGTTTACCGCCACCCACCCCTATTTCTCTGCTACCCCCGTCCTTATCCCTCACCTCCTCTCTGCTCTTCTTTCCTTGCAGCTTAGCAGTTTGTGATTCTAAGATGAAAAGTTGAAGGGGAAAAGCAAGACTTCTCGTCAGCTTATCCCCAGAAGCGGGAAGGGGCGGGGGAGGCATGGTAGGGAGAAAGCCTTGGTGTGCGGGGACGTGCATCCCTCACCCTGCCTCAAAGAAACAGACTCTGTTCCCGGGCCCTAGCCTTTCTAAAAACTGATCCCTTCCCTGTTTCTGTAGGAGGTTTCATGCTGGCCTCGTGGGAGAGCAGTTAGCTCCTTGTGTCCCTGCTCCCCTGGGGTTTGGCGCACAGACTCCGCCCAGAAAGTTGAGGCTTCTGGCGGTCCTGGCAGGGTAGGTGGGCAGCCGAGACCGGATGGCTCCTGCCTACCTCCCCCGCCCCCCAGGCATTCCCCTGTCTGCTCAGATCAGGATGAGGATGGCGGGTTGGGGAGCAGTGTGTGTGTGTTTGCTTCTGGCCTGACCTCAGTTCATGGAAGAAAGTTGAAGCTACAGAATTATTTTCAGAAATAAAGGCTGAATTGTCTGAAAAACTGTGTATGTGTGTGTGTGTTTATGTATCCTGGAACAGGACGAGGGGCTGGAGAAGGAGGTGAAGGGTAGAGGAAGAAGGAAAAGGAAGGGAGAACAAGGGCTGAGGGAGAGGCCTGGATGGCAAGAGGAAGTGGATCAGCTAAAGGAAGGAAAGTGGATGACCGGAAGACGGGAGCTGGGGGGGCTGGGTGTGAAAGAAGGGCCAGGCGTGGAAGTGGGGGAGGGGGGTGGTCCACGGTTGCAGTCCCCTGCTGCTAATCTCTGGAGCTGGGCTGTGAACCCTCGGTGGACTTGAGCTTGCTGTAAGCCTGAAGGCCTGGTCGGAGGGGACCCAGGCAGTCCCTGACAAAGTGGCTGCTCTGTGCCGGGCGCCGCATTTCCTGGGCCTCTTGGGCCTGCCCCTGAGCTCCGGGGTGCAGAGCTGATACCAGGGTAAGCTCTGTCAGGGAGTGGCACCCAGAGTGCTGACCACGACCCACGGCCGCCTAGGACACACGCAGAGCGGCAAGCATCCTCTGAGACGTACAGCACGTGAAACACACGCTGAGAGTCTCTGTTCTCTGTTCTTTTTTTTTGATGATTCATTAGTGGGTTTGAAACCCCTGGGTAGGTGACTTTGTTCACAGATACCGTTCTGGAGCTTCACATGTGTGAGCTGGGGAGGAGTGGGGTCACCTGGTCCCAAAGGGAGTAGCTCCGGCCTCCCTTCTCCTGGGCTTAGGAATGCTGGGTGTGCTAAGGGGAGCGGGGCCGGATGTTCAGTTTAGTCTTTCAGATTTCTGTACAGCTAGTTTTGTCTTCCCATGTGTTCCTCGATGGATCGTTTAACCCTGTTTGGGGGTAGGGAGGTGGTCGTTACCCATGATTTGCAGGCAGGGAAAGGCCCAGTGACACACTGGGCAGGACTACTCTGGCTGCCAAACTCCATGTTCTTCACACTCAGTGCACTGAACGATTGCTCACCAAGCACACTGGTCTGAGTGCTCCGTGGTTAACATGAACTCATTTAATCCTCAGAGCAATTGTGGGTGGCAAGAACTCCTGTTTTAGAGGTGAGGAGACGGGCACATAGAGATTCCTTTGCCCGAGGTCACACACCTAGTTGGGGTGGACTGGTGGATTTGAAAGGGGCGCATGCTGTTAACTACCACCTGATACTGGACCGTTCACTTTCTGTCCTTTACTGCCTTCCGCCAGGGAGGCCTCCTCAGTCTCTGGTCTCCCCTCCATCAAGCCCCAGGGTCGTGGATGGGGCCTGACTTCCTGGCCAAGCAGCACATGGTCTGCCTGAGGTGGTGGGCTGGGCAGGGGCAGCCCCCCGGGAGAGATTTGAGAGGAGATGCCACCCTTAGAAGATACCTGCTGGTTTCTCAGTTCTCCTGAAGCAAGGAGAACCTTCAGGGGTCTCTGGGTCCCGTTTCTCTTCCTTCCCATGTAGGTCCTCAGGCCACATTTGCCCTGTCATCTTCAGGTGTGGTTCATGTGTACTCGGCTCCTCTCCCTTAAGAACCATGATCCTCCTGTGGACGCAAAGCATGTACAAACACCAAATGCAAAAGCACCACGTACTAAAGATTTCAGGATGAACCTTGAGTTCAGAGATTTAAAGGTAAATCCAAAGAGTTCACCCAGCTCCCTGCAGCTCCCCTGCCAGGTGGGCCTTCCCCGAAATAGCTGGTGACCGACTGGCATGGCTGGTGCCCGTTGCAAGTTCCCGTAGGTGGAGGGTCTCAGCTGCCTACGGAAGGCCTTGCAGGGATGCCGTGTAGTTGTGGGTCCAGCAGCTGCTCAGGCCAGGCCACCACTTGTCTGGCTTGGCCTTGGCACTTCTGCCCCTGTGTCCCCCAGCCCCTCCTTCACTTCCTGCCAGCCCCCTTCTTCTCCTGGTTCCCAAGAACCTCTGTGTCTGCCGTCCCTCCGTGAGTCTTCCCTCCACCAGTCTCTTGTCCTTTGCCGTGGTTAACAAATTCTCAAGTAAATTTTAAAGGTCTGATTGGCCTTATTGAACAACTCATGATCAGGCAGCATCCCATCTGGCAAGCAGAAAGGAGTTCTAAAGCGCTACAGGAAGGTAAGGTTTTTGAAGGCAGGACAAGGAAGTCGTAAACAAACAAAAAAGTTATTTTGGGCAAGGTCCCCTCCCTTCGGGGAACAAAAGGGTCTTAGGTGGATTACCCCATCAGTGCTGACCAGGAAATTCCAAACCAGTTAAAACTATATTCCTGGGGAAGATTGAAACTGCAATCAGGTTAGGTATGAAGCCCCGTTTAGTGGCGTGGGTTTAGCACAAGGGACTCCATTTTGGATCTCTTGTTTCTTTTTAACAGTCTTCTCTCTTTTCTGGGTCATCTTGGTGGAATCTCATTTGTGAGGTGAGTCACCTTCGGTGTGGACACATGGGTGGAGTCCCTGACCGTGCTGTCCCTGAGCTGACCCCCCCCCCCGGCTGTGTTCAGAATCCCACCAGGGCTGAGGGGCCAGGGCTAGGAGTGGGACAGGGGGGACCGAGGATGGGAGCAGGGGCTGAGGCTGGGGCCCTGGCTGGGCTGGAGGGGTCTGTGTTTAATGTTAGATACAATGCCCTTTTAAAATGAAAAGTAGGGGCACCTGGGTGGCTCAGTCGGTTAGGCGGCTGCCTTTGGCTCAGGTCATGATCCCAGAATCCTGGGATCGAGTCCCACATTGGGCTCCTTGCTCCGCAGGAAGCCTGCTTCTCCCTCTGCCTGCCTCTCCCCCTGCTTGTGCTCTCTCCCTCTCTCTTTCTCTCTGTCAAAAAAATAAATAAAATCTTAAAAAAATAATAAAAAAAATGAAAAGTGTAACAACTTTTTTCTTATTACAAAAGCAATACATGTTCATTGTAGAAAATCAGGAAGTGGATAATAATAAAAACATTCACACTGCCACATTCCCCCTCATCTCTGTTTATACCTACCAGGTTTCTTTCTTGCGTAAATAAATAAAACATCTATTCATCAATAAAACCCACGAAGTTACAGAAATATTTATTTGGCTTTAGATGAGTGGAACACTTACATATACCCTATACATTGTTTCCTAGCCATGTCAAATATTTACCTGCCCCATAATTTTCCTCATTTACCCTCTTTCTTGATAATCTTCAACAAATGCTGGATTTCAGGCTTCCTGACGGGATTTCTGTAGAGATCAGTGGTTTGCCTCCAGTGGGGCCCTTGAATCTGCAAGGCCCTTGAACCTTGTCCCATCCACCTTCTGGGCTCACCTGGGCAAGTCATAGAGAATTTATACTTGGAGCAGAGCAGAGGGGAGGGGAGGAGCACCCCCTCTTTCGTTCTGAGGCACGGAGACCAGGCCAGTGGTTAAGTCCCATCATGTGAAGGAACCACTCGAGACCCAGCTCTAGCTCACTGCCTGTCTGTCTGAATGTCTGACCCTGGACCAGCCGTCTGTCCTGCCAGAACCTCGTCCTGTGAGGCAGGGACAGTAGTGCCTCCCTTTGGGGTGATTGCGAAGATTAGTATGTGTGAAAGCAACCGTGTGTGCCTCGAGAAATCTCTGTCTCTGGTGCTGTCTTTCCCGTTTCATTTTTGATCCCACCTTATTTATGGTGGGAGGGAGCAGAGTGGGTACAGGCTTAGCTGTTGAGAGGAAGGGGCCTGGGTGGTCCTGAGGCTGTTACTCCCTCTCCCACTGTCCCTTCAGCTTACTTGAAATCTGGCTCTTTATAGTAAAATGCTAAGACAGGATGTTGAATTGGGTTCAGCCGCACACAGCAGAAACGGCTCGTCACGGTGTCTTATATAAGTGAGAGTCAGGTGGGAGAGGGCTGCGTAACAACTCCTGTGTCACCAGGGGCCCAGCTGTCTTCTGTCTCTCGTCTCACCCCTTAGTAGGAGGTTTCCATCCTAGGTGTCACTCTGGCTGTGGGAGCCCTGGCCATCATGCTCACGTTTTAGGCAGGAAGAAAGAGGAAGGAAGAAGGGCAAAAGGTGAATCCCTGAAGCCAGTGCCCCTTTCTTGGAAGCCAGCAAACAGCCCGATTATAGCTCCTGGGCCGGAATCGGATCACACAGACATACCAGTCTGCTGCAAAAAGTAACTGTTCAGCAGAATCAGATTATGATTCCTCTTGCTAAGGAAGAAGGCAGTGATTGTGTGGGAAGTTTCGGGACTTCTGGCACACACTGGCCTGGGAGACTGAACTTGGGACAATGACAGAGAGGATTTGAGAGGGCAGGATGGTGGGGAGATTTTGAGGAGTGCGTTAGGAACCTTGACCTGGAGAGGGGCCGACTTTAAGCCTCCTATGGCCCTAATCCTAGTGGACTGTGTGAGAAGCATGGCCAATGTGCTTACATGGGCAAGGCTTTCCCAGGGTCACACATGACAACTGAAATTCTTAAAGGCCACTTAGCCCCAGAAATGCTTATTGACAAGGGAGCAGATTATTTTCCCTTAGGTGTTTTTTAAAAAGACTTATTTGAGAGAGAGAGAGCACAAACGGGGGGTGGGGGGGGGAGAGGGGCAGAGGGAGAGAGAGAATCCACAAGCATATCCCCCCACTGAGCATGGAGCCCGATGTGGGGCTCGATCCCAGGACCCTGAGATCATGACCTGAGCTGAAACCAAGAGTCAGCTGCCCAACCCCTGACCGACTGAGCCACCCAGGCGCCCCTCCTTATACCCCACATCCTTCCTGGACCTTCTGCCTGCAGGTGCACTATTGTGGGAAAACTTCCAGGAAAAGTCAGGGCCTGGCACCTTCTGACTGATCTCCATGTTTGATGTTTTTATTCCTTTTTTTTTTTTTGATGTTATTATTCCTACTGCTCTTTCTTTCTAAGGGAAGAAGAAGGGATTTACATTCTTGTGACCATTGCCCAAGCCATGTACCCACGGAGCTGTGTGCCTTTTCCCAGGAGATGCCCTGCACAGCTGTATTAAAAAGCAGAGGTCCTTTATCTGATAGGGGGTCAGTCTGGCAGCTGGAATAGAGACCCAGCATGATCCTGGCCTAAATAAGATGGTCTGTTTCTCACTTGCTCAAGGATCCACGTGGGTGGTGTTTCTGGGCTGCTACAGCGCATCCACACCCACCAGGGCTGTCTTTCATTTGTCATCCTAGTATCTTCAACACATGGATCCCAGACCCCAGTCAAAGATGGTGTCCTGGCTCCCGTCAGGAAAGAGGAGAAGAGGAGAGGACAAGCCTCTTTTGTTTTAGAACAGAACCCAGAATTTGTACAGAAGACCTTCCCTCACCTCCCACTCACAAGAACTTGTTCTTGCTCCCCAACTTTCAGGGGAGACTAAGGAAATGGAGTGTCAGCCATATATTCAGCTAAAATTTCTCTCACCCCGTAAGATAGGTCAGCCTTCTCTGGGTACAAGCAATATGGCAAAACCTGTCAAAAAAACTTCTCCTTGAATTTGCAAACATGAAACCAGTCCTACAAGAAATGTTGAAAGGGGTCCTCTAAGCCAAGAGAGAGCCTAGATGTAACACAGACCACAAAGGAACAGAGACAATACACAGTAACAATCACCTTACTGGCAATACAATGGCACTAAATTCATATCTTTCAATAGTTACCCTGAATGTAAATGGGCTAAATGCCCCAATCAAAAGACACAAGCTATCAGATTGGATAAAAAAACAAGACCCATCGATATGCTGTCTGCAAGAGACTCATGTTAGACCCAAAGACACCCCCAGATGGAAAATGAGGGGGTGGAAAACCATTTACCATGCTAATGGACACCAAAAGAAAGCTGGGGTGGCAATCCTTATATCAGACAAATTAGATTTTAAACCAAAGACTGTAATAAGAGATGAGGAAGGACATTATATCCTACTTAAAGGATCTATCCAACAAGTAGATCTAACAATTGTAAATATCTATGCCCCTAACACAGGAGCAGCCAATTAATAACAAAAGCAAAGAAACACACTGACAACAACACAATAATAGTAGGGAGACTTTAACAGCCCCCTCACTGAAATGGACAGATCATCTAAGCAAA
>NW_027770847.1:1097-2000 GCF_054177405.1 Leptonychotes weddellii | reverse complement strand
TGAGTCTAAAAAGGTCCAGTGATTTACCCAAGACCATGGAGAATGTCAAAGAGGGGGGATGTTTCAAACACAGTTTTCCTTTGGGTTTTGCCTAAGAAGGAACAGGCAGGCTCAAAGCTATAATCTAATTCATATAAAACTCATTAACTTTGGGAATACTTCAAGTTATTGACATTGATGGTTACCAGTGGTAGAGGCTGTCAAAAAGAGAATTTTCATTCTCTTTACCAAATGAGTAAAACCGTTAATGAAAGCTCTAGTGATTCTTACTTAAACATAGTTTAATCAATGAGGGTTCTTTTCCTCTTAAGAACAACTCAAAAAATGAGTAGCGATTCTTCTCCCAGATTAGTCAATTGGTATTATCTCCACCAGAAACTTAAATGTTTCCACAGTGGACTGACCTGTACATGTCAGAATGTGTAACTTTATTCTTGCTGCCTGTGATTCTAGAGAATCATGGCCAGGTTTAACTAGAGGGAGGTCTAGGTGTGCCATTGGCTTGGACACATGATCCCAGCCCTGACACATCCCTGGAAGGCTTCTGTGTGACTGTGAATTACATTTGCCACTGTTTTGTTTATTTTTTTATTTCTTAATTTTTTATTGTTATGTTAATCATCATACATTACATCATTAGTTTTTGATGTAGTGTTCCATGATTCATTGTTTGTGGACAACACCCAGTGCTCCATGCAGAATGTGCCCTCTTCAATACCCATCACCAGACTAACACATCCTCCCACCCCCCTGCCCTCTAGAACCCTCAGTTTGTTCCTCAGATTCCATCGTCTCTCATGGTTCGTGTTCCCCTCCTATTTCCCCCCCTTCATTCCTCCCCTCCTGCTATCTTCTTCTTTTTTTTTTTTCTTAACATATATTGCATTATTTGTTTCAGAGGTA
>NW_027770847.1:0-997 GCF_054177405.1 Leptonychotes weddellii | reverse complement strand
ATAGTTTCCATCAAATTTGGAAAGTTTGTAGTCATTATTTCTTGATATAATTTTTCTCCTCCCATTCTTCAGATATTCTAATTACATGTACCTTAGGTTGTTTTAAATTGTCCCACTGTCTAATGCTACTCTTTTTGTTCCTTTTCTTTTCTTTATTCTTACTCTGTTTCATTCTGTCTCTTCAAGTTCCCTAACCTGTACTGAAATATTTATCTGCCATTAAATTATTCAATGTATTTTTCACCTTAGTCATTTTTGTTTTCTTTTCTGGAAGTTTAATTTGATTGGTTTTTATATCTTCTCTGTCTCCACTTAACTTTTTGAAGGTATACATTGTAATTACTGTTTTAAAGTTCTTGTCTGCTAATTCTAAAATCTGTCAGGTCTGTTACCACTTCCAGCCCTGTGTGAATGCTAAGCACTTTAATCTTTAATACTTTTGGATGGTTCTTCCTCTCATCAGGAAATTTTCTCATACTCATGCTCTGATCAGTACTCTGCTGTACACTCTACAGAGACACTGCAGATCTCTGCAATTATCTCTCTGTACAATTTTCTCCTCTCTGGTACTCAGTCCTGTGAACTCTGTCATGGACTTTCCTTGGACTTTCAGCTCTGTCCCCTCAACTCTGGGAATCTGTGCGGTTCTGTCTGTGTTTCCTCCCACTGAAGCAGTCTAGAAACTCTCACAAGGAAATAAGCTAAGGTAATCATAGGGCTTATCTTACTTGTTTCTTGTTTCTAAGGATTACTGTTCCTTGTTGCCTGATATTCAGTGTCCTGAAAACTGTTGTTCCATATATTTATGTTTATTCCATATATGTTCCATATATTTAAAAATATTTATATTTTTAAATGTTTTGGGGGAAAAATAAATGTGATCTCTGCTATACCATATTGGCTGAAATCAGCTTACATCTAAAAAGAATTCTTTTTGATTATAATTGCAAATATCCCATGGCCCCAGGGGCTTTACATTTCAGAAATCTGACATAAA
>NW_027770846.1:0-294 GCF_054177405.1 Leptonychotes weddellii | reverse complement strand
ATTAAATGAAAAAGACACAAATGATTTTACTACTAATCATTGCCAAAATCTTACAGTAAAGCAAGGGATAACTACTTACTTGTATTTGCTGATAAAGAGAAGAAAATTGATCCCTTATATCTAAAGAAAAAACCTAAGGAAAAATATCTCAGAGGAAATACAGAATGTGTTCTATTTTGCTTGTGCTTATAAAATTTGCTAGGTTGAGTAAATTTAGTGATAAAATACAGGTGATATCCATTCAAATGGTACCTCAGTGCTGGCCTCCTGAGATAGCTTTGTAATTGGCATTTT
>NW_027770845.1:0-294 GCF_054177405.1 Leptonychotes weddellii | reverse complement strand
TGTTATTTCTGATGGGGCAACTAGTTACTTTTCACTAATTTTGAAGGGTTAATGAGCAAAAGTTGGAGCTGTTAGGGTCCACAAGGTCTGAGGAATTGGTTTGAATCAGGATACTAAAGTTTGCTAGTATACTAAAGTAGTATGAAGGAATCAAAATTAAACCAATTAGCACATGTAGCCTGGTTGTTATTCACTTAAGAGGCCCAGAAAATCTCAAACTCTGAGTTTATATTAAAGTAATTCAGAATTTTGAGTGCCCTTATCCTCCTTACAGAAGTAAATGATAATCATTTG
>NW_027770844.1:0-294 GCF_054177405.1 Leptonychotes weddellii | reverse complement strand
TAGCTTGGGCCACTGACCGGCCCTCCGGACTGCCTAGCATTTTTTTCCCCTCCCAGAAGTTAGAGTTAATTCATTGCCGTGCTGTCATATGGCTTTGAATCCCCAGTCAGTGGTTTGTGTTTTGGGGTGCAGGCGTGGCCGTGTGGATGGGCATCGTGGCCCTGGGGGCACTTGAGCCACTGTGTCGAGGCCTTTCCAGTGGGTGGTCTCCCAGTCAGCTGGTGGGCCCTTGAGGGCAGGGTGTGTCTTGGCTGTCGCTCAGCCCCAGCACCGGGCCCGCAGCCTGGCCGTGGG
>NW_027770843.1:0-294 GCF_054177405.1 Leptonychotes weddellii | reverse complement strand
CCATACGAACTGTCTTTTTCACTGAAATTAAAGAAAGGATGAGAAAATTGGGCCGGGTACTGCAAAACCCACCAGGAGACCACCTCTACTATGTCTGCAGCAACCGTGCATGTCTATACCGCCTGTCAAAGATAATACTACTTAGAGCAGCCCAATAGCTCAAAGGCAATTCTTCCCTTACATATATTCCTTGGAAACCTACTTTTTCCTGGGACTTAACAGAATTAAGAGAGCACTTATTTCTGACACAGAAGGTCAGAGACGTTAGGCATTTCCCACATGCATTACCTTAGT
>NW_027770842.1:0-294 GCF_054177405.1 Leptonychotes weddellii | reverse complement strand
TATTTGTGTTCTAGTCTGGAAGTGGACACCTCCTTTTCTTTCACGTCTTAACAAATACACTTTGTATACAAACCATGTGCATGGCACTGGGAGCGCAATTGGGAAATACAAAGATGAATCAGAATCAGACATGAATCCCCTACCGGGTTACTCACAGTCTCTTTGTGTCTTTGATCCTCCTCCATTCCACTACTGGCATTTAACCCATAAACCAATATTGTAACCACCAGCTGAAATCCTCAGCGTGCCCACTGACAGGCTGAACTCCAAACTCCTTAGCAAGGCAAAAGCTGG
>NW_027770841.1:0-294 GCF_054177405.1 Leptonychotes weddellii | reverse complement strand
TACCCTCCCCAGTGTCTATCACCCAGCCACCCCATCCCTCCCACCCCCCACCACTCCAGCAACCCTCAGTTTGTTTCCTGAGATTAAGAATTCTTCATATCAGTCAGATCATATGATACATGTCCTTCTCTGATTGACTTATTTTGCTTAGCATAATACAATCTAGTTCCATCCACGAAGTTGCAAATGGCAAGGTTTCTTTTTTTTTTTTTTTTTTTTTTTTTGATGGCTGCATAATATTCCATTGTATATATATACCACTTCTTCTTTATCCATTCATCTGTTGATGGACAT
>NW_027770840.1:0-294 GCF_054177405.1 Leptonychotes weddellii | reverse complement strand
AGTCATCTGTCGATGGACATCTTGGCTCTTTCCACAGTTTGGCTATTGTGGACATTGCTGCTATAAACATGTCCTTTGAGTTTTTAATAGTGGCAGGATTATTCTCTGAAGCACCAACATATGTTAAGCAGCTGCCTAGGTTTAAGGGGCAGTTACAAGGTCATGGGACAGTATCTTTGAGTAACCACCTGGCCCTGAGTCAGCAGGAACTCACATGTATGACCTCATTTGCATCATGCTGTAGTTAAATCTAGCCAAATGATAGATACTTCATTCCTTCTTTGCCCTCATTCT
>NW_027770839.1:0-294 GCF_054177405.1 Leptonychotes weddellii | reverse complement strand
TGACTTAAGACACAAACAACACAATAGAATTTTTTAAATGCGACGGAGCACGTTGGCATAAAGGAAAGACATCATGGATATCATGGTGTATGGTCTGCAGGCTGTGTGGTCCATGCTTGGAGTGGACCGAAAGTTGCGGATAAGCTTCCTAACAGCCAAAATAAACACAAATACGTAATTAGTTACAACGTTGCGGGGGAGCAAACTATGGCCCTTGGGCCAGATCCCATCTGCCACCTGGTTTTGTAAATAGTTTCACTGGAACACAGCCATGCTCATTTGTTTCTATATTGT
>NW_027770838.1:0-294 GCF_054177405.1 Leptonychotes weddellii | reverse complement strand
TTTCTAAAAATCTTAGATTCGATCTTAGTTCGATTCTCTGGTTTTAAATAAATGGCTTTTTGATTTTTCCAATTAACCACTTGATTCTTTTTAATAAGAAAGAATTTGATTTTTTGACAATTTACTGACAGTTTAATAAGTAACTTTAATTTCTTACAATAGGAAAATGATTTTAAATACATAAAAACAATTGTTTTTCATATAAAAACGCAATATTTCAGCAAAAATAACTACATTTATGTTGGTTTCTGAATCACAGGAAGTTTCAGGTATTAATTAAATGCTATAATGGCT
>NW_027770837.1:0-294 GCF_054177405.1 Leptonychotes weddellii | reverse complement strand
AAACCCTGATTATCAAAAGTTGCTGGAATTTATAACTTACGGTTTTTATCAATGGGAAGGGATTGACATGATTTTTCTTTCTTTCTTTTTTTTTAAAAGATTTTATTTATTTATTTGAGACAGAGAGAATGAGAAACAGAGAGCATGAGAGGGAGGAGGGTCAGAGGGAGAAGCAGACTCCCTGCCGAGCAGGGAGCCCGATGCGGGACTCGATCCCGGGACTCCAGGATCATGACCTGAGCCGAAGGCAGTCGCTTAACCAACTGAGCCACCCAGGCGCCCAACATGATTTTT
>NW_027770836.1:0-3817 GCF_054177405.1 Leptonychotes weddellii | reverse complement strand
TGGTGATAGTGAGTGCTGAGGAAGCAAAAGGCTTGTCAGCCCATGATTTCATTGCTACTTATCCACTAACTCAATCAATCTCCATGGTTCACGTTCACCTCAGCAGACAGTACAGACAGTACAGACCTTTCTACCCTCAGCAGCCATCACTCTCTCCTGCCAAACACAAATGAAACCCACCCCTCAGTCCCCAAAATCCTCTCCCACCACTCTGATACCCTTAGACAACCTGCTCATAGAACCATCATCTTCTAACTCTTCTCATTCTTCCCAAATCATGAACATTTCCAAATAAAAATAGGGTCCAACACTCAAACTAGTGATTTCAACAGAGCAAACAGAAGGGTTCCCAAAGCGTACTGCCATTCATCCACCTCTGGCGAATGGGACAGTGCCCTGATCCAAATACCAATGGCCATATATATAAGTCCTTTTGAGGTCAGGCATCATCATATCAAAAAGATGATACACTGTTTTATTGAGTTCCTGCTAAGGGATATAACTTCCTTTTGGATAAAACTGCAACTTCTTAAAGCCACAAAGCAATTTCTCCTACCCAAAGAGTGATGGTAGCATTAAACACACACATACAGGAGCGCCTGGGTGGCTCAGTCAGTTAAGCATCTGCCTTCAGCTCAGGTCATGATCCCGGGGTTCTGGGATCAAGGCCCACACGAGGCTCCTTGCTCAGCGGGGAGCCTGCTTCTCCCTCTGCCTGCCGCTCCCCCTGCTTGTGCTCTCTCTCTCTCTGACAACTAAATAAAATCTTTAAAAAAGAAAAGTTAACATACCCCAAAATCTCATTACTAGAGAAAAAATGGGGGGGGGTGTAGATTTCATTATAGTCTTTTTGCAATGCATGTCATACAACTTTTCGTAATTTTTCTAATTAAACAAAATTAGGATATGATATATTACATTATATTCTGCTTTTTTCACTTATGAGCATTTTTCCTTGACATTAAATACTCTCAAACAATTTTAATGTCTGCATAGTACTCAAGTATATGAACAAAAGTACTGTTGCTTAGTCAGCCTTTGATTGTTAAATATTCTCATTGTTGACAATTTTCTATCATAAATAACTTGTTAGTGACCATCCTCACACATAAATCTTGATATGCACCTCCAATTATTTTTTTAGGATAAATTCCTAGAAGAAAAACTGCTGAGTCAAGGAGTATAAATATTTTAAGGCTCTGGGGTGCCTGGGTGGCACAGTTGGTTGAGCGTCCGACTCTTGGTTTTGACTCAGGTCATGATCTTGGGGTCGTGGGACTGAGCCCTGTGTCAGGCTCTGCACTCAGCACAGAGTTTGCTTGAGATTCTCTCTCCCTCTCCCTCTGCCCCTCCTGCTTATGCTCTGTCTCTAAAACAAATAAAATCTTGAAAAAAAATTTTTTTAAACAAATATTTTAAGGCTCTTGATACATGTATGACTACAAATAACCCTTCCACCAGCAGTACATAAAAGTGTCTATTTTCTTGTACCTTTTTACTAAAAAGGTTGCTGATATTATTTTAGCCTTTGCCACTTGGGATAGGTTAAAAAAAAAGGGCTGGTTTTTGTTTCGATCAAGGGTTCTTTCAGAATCCTTGGCTGTCCCACAGCGTTGTCATTCCATCCTTGTCCCCACCTCATCCAAGGCAAGTGCAATGAGCGCAACAGAAATCCACACGCTAGCTGTGCACAACACATCAGGAGCTGTCCATGCTGGATAGGGGTCACACATTGTGGGGGGATTTTGCTACTTTAAAGAAATAGAAAACTTGATGTTTTGGGAGGAAATAGGGGTGTGCAAATGTGTGGAGATTTAGGTAATCTGGCAATTCCCAGATCTTAGATTACGTCAGGAAGCAAGTTTAATGCCAACACACAAGCGCTTGGGGGGCACACAGAAGAACAAATGGTCCTTCTCCCCTCCTGTGTGTGTTAATCACATTAGAATAAAAAGGAGAAATAAATCAAATAGCTTCAATAAGGAATCACTTCAGCATGTATTTCCAAATTATCCCACAACTAGCACCATCCTACAAACTTAAAACTGTTTTGATTCAGCACAAGTATCCCCTTCACATACAAACCACCCCCCCAACCTCATATCCTGGAAAGGGAAAACATAGGCTGAGGGATGCTGGGAACCCTAAAAGAAATGTGCTAACAGCAGGCCCCTACCCCCAGCCTGGTAAATCTCTCATCTATAATCCAACATGAGAGACAACAGGCAAACAGCAAGAGGTCATCTTCAAAGAACCGGTTGCTACGGGAAGCAAGTGTAAAGGCAGCAAGCATGTCCCCATCAAAGTCCGGCAGCTGCAGAAGAACCACAAAGGTACAGCTCCCCTCCGAGCGGAGCAAGAATGGCGGGGAGGGGGGCCTCCGGGAGAGGGGGGACAGGAGGAGGAGGAAGGGAAGAGAAAAACATCAGACCGGCAGCAGCTGCCCAGTGGAACAGAAAACCTGGTAGTTTTCTGTTGTTCAACAAGGGGAAAAACAGGAGGGAAAAGGAATACAGAAAATAGCATTTCCTAAATTTGCCTTTGTAAGCGCTGGTCAAATCTTTTGGCACACCTGAGAGATGGCCAGATAAAGCCCACAGCTATGGAAAGAGAAACCCAGCCGTTAGTAATAAAATGGCAAGGACCAGCTTTCAGCACCATCTCAGTACAAATATGATCATCTTTTGGCAGAAAAATCTCCAAATATTTAGTCTACCATGCCTCCTTCCCAATAGGGCAACACCAACCATACAGAAGAGGGAACCTACCACTTGTCCATGGAATCTAAATAGGAGAATCCAAGGGGACCCCTTAATTTGAGTAGAAGCTGCCCTCATTTTTCCAGGTGAAAGACACAAGAGCTAATAGACTTCACAGCCCCTAATGGACATCTCAAATAGTCCCTTTTGCATTTGTGATCTCCAACCCCACGTGTAGCACCGGCCCTGGGAATCATACAGGACTCAGGGGAAAGAGACCGCTAGAGAATCAAGGCCCATTCCCTTACTCTGAAGACAGACCTTGGGACATTAAGAGACTTGCCCCAGGTCACCTAGCTTATCTAGAGCCCTGTCTCCCGCCTGTCCTAGCTTATCTAGAGCCCTGTCTCCCAACTCACAGGCCGAGGCTCCTTCCTCTGCTGGGCGACAACCATAAAGGCCTAGGGACAGGAAGTAGAGGGGCTAACAGCTTGGTCTTCATTCCTCACCAAGGTTCGGGCTGCTACCAAATGGCTTGGCACGCTCCATCAAAGCGCTGGGTCTCTCTTCTCTTCCAAAGAAGAGCCATCTGTCTGTCGGTTTCTGTGGGTCTTCACAGGAGTCAGGCCCCCAAGCAGGTGGACACACCTGTATTTCCTCCCTGGCTCACTCTCTCTGTATCACATAGCTCTGGTGAGAAAGTGCTCAGGCCCTCAAAGAAGGTACGGTTCGCTCAAAATGATTTCCTGAAACAGGTGAGAGGTTCTGTGGGGCTTGATGTGCACACACAAAAGGCTCAGGCACGAAGCTGTGTTGCAGAACCGTATCTCATGGGAGAGGCAAAGCTGAAACGGGACTTGCGCAATCTGTTTTTCTCAATGGATCTGTCTTCACCATATTTTGCAGCTAGAAAATGTGCAGATGAAAACCAAAAATCAAACAAGATTTAAATGGCACTCTCGATAAGCCAAGACTTTCTCTGCACGTGTCCGCAGCCAAGGGGAAAGAGTAAACATGAAATTAAAAAAATGAAAATTAAAAACCCTCCTGAATTCAAATCAATAAAATATAAACTTGCACTCCTCCACACGTTATTGCCCCACAGCTAACAGACGAGT
>NW_027770835.1:0-294 GCF_054177405.1 Leptonychotes weddellii | reverse complement strand
CTAAAAGATTTTTATTTATTTATTTAACAGAGATAGAGAGAGAGCACAAGTAGGCAGAGCGGCAGACAGAGGGAGAGGGAGAAGCAGGCTCTCCGCCGAGCAGGGAGCCCAATGCGGGGCTCAATCCCAGGGCCCTGGGATCATGACCTGAGCTGAAGGCAGCCGCTTAACCGACTGAGCCACTCAGGCGCCCACATCATTAGTTTTTGATGTAGTCTTCCATGATTCATTGTTTGTGTATAACACCCAGTGCTCCATGCAATACGTGCCCTCTTTAAAACCCATCACCAAGCT
>NW_027770834.1:0-294 GCF_054177405.1 Leptonychotes weddellii | reverse complement strand
CTTGGGCTAAGAGTGTGCAGTGTATTTCAAAATAGATACGAATTTTGTTGGGTGAATTATGCCTATCACAATACGGATCTCTGACCTACATCATTCTCCAGGTCTCCAGTCTAATGAAAATGACCTTTAGGTACTGCAAATTCAACATATCCAAATCAGAGATCCTTATCACTGCCTCCAGCCCATCCGCCCATCCCCGATGCTTCTTCTCTGTTTTAGATAGCAGCCCTGCCAGCCACCCAGCTGCTTTGAAATAGAAACCTCGTCATTCTTTTCTTTTCTTTTTTTTTTTTT
>NW_027770833.1:0-294 GCF_054177405.1 Leptonychotes weddellii | reverse complement strand
CAATTCACACCTGCTAGTTGGCTTTTATCAAAAGGACAACAGGTAAGTGTTGGTGAGCAAACACTTTAGAGCAAAGGGAACCTTTGAGCACTGTTGATGGGAACGTAAATTGGTGCAGCCACTGTGGAAAACTCATATGGCCCAGCAATTCCACTTCTGGGTGTATATTCTGAACAAATCAAATCAGTATCTCAAAAACGTATCTGCATTCCCATGTTCATTGCAGCATTATTCACAGTAGCCAAGATTTGGAAACCACCTAAGTCCTAAGTATCCACTGATGGACAAATGGAT
>NW_027770832.1:0-294 GCF_054177405.1 Leptonychotes weddellii | reverse complement strand
GGGATGGAGTCCTGCATCGGGCTCCCTGCTCAGCGGGGAGTGGGCTTCTCTCTCTGACCCTCCCCCTTCTCATGCTTACTCATTCGCTCTCTCTCAAATAAAATCTTTAAAATAAATAAATAAATAAGTAAAAGGGGGACATGAACTCATGCAGAATTTTTTTTCCAATCAAGTGAAATTACAATAGATTTCAATAATGAAAAGATAAGTGAATAATATTCAATGTTTGAAAGCTGAACAATACACTTCTGAAGAACTCGAGTCAAATATAAAATCAAAATGAAATTATAAAAT
>NW_027770831.1:0-294 GCF_054177405.1 Leptonychotes weddellii | reverse complement strand
CCCCATCTTTTCGTAGAGAATTGGCAAGGAGATGGAGCGCTATATATGTCTCATTAACTACCCTTTGTATTTTTAATGAGAAAGTTCTAGAAATTGTGTTTCCTACAATAAAAACCGCCTAACTTATTATGGAGACAAAAGTTTGGAATTTTCAGCAGTTCTTAGGTCCGTGGAAGAGAGATTAAGGAAGCCAGTGAAACTAGGAAGCCCATATCAGATCACAGGATGCATGGTGACGACCTCTCCCCTCTCTCTTCACTAAGACTGCAGCTTCCATTGGGGCTGAGGAGCTGT
>NW_027770830.1:0-294 GCF_054177405.1 Leptonychotes weddellii | reverse complement strand
CTGCTCGGCAGGGAGTCTGCTTCTCCCTCTGACCCTCCCCCTTCTCATGTGCTCTCTCTCATTCTCTCTCTCTCAAATAAATAAATAAAATCTTTAAAAAAAAAAAAAACATAGTATCAAGGAACTTTAGTACTGGGAGAAATATGTCATTGATTCCAATCTCCCATTCACACTATAAGATATGTATGTATGTATGTATGTATCTATCTATCTACCTATCTATCTATCATCTATCTATCAAGTGTAGCATGGAATATATGAACATAATAGCTTCAAGACTCTCCATGAGATCAT
>NW_027770829.1:0-294 GCF_054177405.1 Leptonychotes weddellii | reverse complement strand
GTCTTTAAGTAGGGGTAAGTTATTCTAAAAGAAATAAGTCTTAGATAGTTTCCTTTCAAGTCAAGTGTCTTGATGTTTAAATAAACTTCTTATTTAAAAAAAAAAATGAGGTCATGTGCCTTCTATGCTTGCCAGCCCTTGAATGACCTCCCATTGTACTTAGAATACATCCAAATTCCTCAAATGCCACCCACAAGACCCAGTATGATCTGACACTGACCCTTCTCTCTCCCCTTCACTCACTTAGAGAAGCCCCACTGGCCTCATCTCTACTCCTCAAACCAGGAGAGCTTT
>NW_027770828.1:0-294 GCF_054177405.1 Leptonychotes weddellii | reverse complement strand
GCAGCTATATCAGCTCAGGCAAATTATTAAACTCTCTCAGCCTTACTCTACCAGTCAGTAAAATGGGCATGATTACAGTACCTGCTTCATGGCACTGTTGAGATGATCAGATCAGATAATGCACATAAAGTCCTTAGCCCAATATCTGGCACATGGTCCTCATATATTTCTTTTTTTTTTTTTTTTAAAGATTTTATTTATTTATTTGACAGAGAAAGACACAGCGAGAGAGGGAACACAAACGGGGAGTGGGAGAGGGAGAAGCAGACTCCCTGCCGAGCAGGGAGCCCGATG
>NW_027770827.1:0-294 GCF_054177405.1 Leptonychotes weddellii | reverse complement strand
TGACCAGGATCGTTATTTCCCTGCAGACCGAGAGATGTAGGTACAATTGCAATAAACACAACGGACTCAGGAGGCCAAATAAATAAATAAAACAACGAAGCAACACGGGGTTGAGATTAGCCGTCCGGCTGGAAACCCGTCGCCGAGACCGGAAGTGGGAGCAGGCGTGCGAGCTGCCCATGCGCGCGCATCTGTGTCTAGTATCCGTGTTTCTGAGCCGGAGCGTGTTGTATCCGTGTCTCCCCGTGCCCAGCACCGATTCGTCATCACACATGCGCCAAGGCAACCAGTGAC
>NW_027770826.1:0-3817 GCF_054177405.1 Leptonychotes weddellii | reverse complement strand
CTTGCCTGTGCCGGCTCCCGCCAGGCCCTGCAGTGGCTCAGAGCACGGTGGCTGGCATCTGTTTGCCCGCACTTGACCTGGGGTCACCGTCCTGCGCCCCAGCTGTAAAATGGGGACGGGGCGGCTCGTCACGGGGTGGCTGGGAGGAGTCAGTGCGCGAGCACAAGTGAGGGGCGCCCAGCACACGGAGGAAGCGCTCACCCGTGTGAACTCCTCTTCTGCTCTGTCACCCCCGGGACGGTCACAGAGGAGGCACCACAGGCCCATTTCTCAGACGGGGCTCGTCGTGGCCACAGCTAACAGCTATTAACACCCCCGCCCACCAGGTGCCTCCACGCACGACCTTGCCACCTGCATGACCCCCCCTCAGCAGGTGCTGTCGTGGCCCCCACTCCACAGGGGAGGAGGCTGTGCCGTGGACCGGATCCCACGGCCCATGGAGGACTGAGGCTCAGTGCAGGGCTTTCGGCCCCCAGGACTGGGCTTGGCCACCAGCCCCGACCCCACCCTGCCCGGGACACTCCGTCACAGTGCTGAGGAGAAAGTGGTGGATACGGGCAGCCGCCCACCCCGCAGCCCGCCGCTCCTTCCTTCCCTCGCCGAGCCCTGGGTTCCTTCTGCAGCAACAGACCTGGTGGGCCTCCTCAGCCCAGGGGTGAAGCCATGCCCGGCACGCCATCCCCTAAAATCCAGACATGGCTTTAGGAGTGGGGCTGTGACCCAGATCCGGTCATTGAGGTGTGAGGGAAATCTGCTGGTGGAGGGAGAGCTCCTGGGAAATATTATCCTGCCTCACTCTACTCCCCTCCTCTAGACTTGAATGCTGGCCTGTGAGATGATGTTTGGAGCTGTGGCAGCCTTCTTGCTACCATGAGGCAAGAAGCTAAGGAAAAAGGCCAACATAGCAGAGGATGATAGACAGGAAAAAGGAAAAGACCCTGGTTTGTTGGCATCACTGAGCATGTGACCAACCCAGGAACTGCCTCTCTCCAGACATCTTTTTGCTCATGATCATTACATGTCTGAGTTGCTTGAACCATTGTTGTTGGATTTTCTGTTACTTGATACCCAACACTTCCTAACTGATGGATGCTCCTACTATGTGCCCAGCTCATGTCTCGCACAACCCACCCCCCCACACACAGAGTCACAGCTATTTGTCTATACTTTTGTCTCCCATATCAGACCCTGGATTTCTGAAGGTAAATGTTGTATCTTGTTGCATCTGAACCTGAGAGCTGTTCGTGGATCACAGCCCACAGTGAGTTCTAATCGCCATGAGCTGAATACCATGAGTGAATGAGGAAAGGAGTAAATTAATGACTAAATGCATGTAATGGGTTTAAAAGTGCTTTGCAAACACAAAATAAAATTCTGGCAGTTACATGGAGACAGGGAATGGAAAAGGGGCAGGGTGGAGAGCGGGGATTAGAGGAAAAGCAGCAGTGCCCAGCTCCAGCAGGGGTGAGGCACGGCCATCCTCCCGGACGCCCCCTGCCTCTCCGCCCTGCTGCACAGACCACACCCGGCAGGTCCGTGAATCCCCCGCAACGACCCTGCGCGCAGGCCTCCTCTGGGCTGCTGAGCCTCTGACGGCGAGCGCCTCTCTCCCCAGGCAGACGCTAAGAGGCAGGCTTTGTGCTCTGTCATTTTCCCCCTAAAATTGTCCTGAGAAACCCATGGTTACCATGACCCCAACTACGCTTCTTTGCTGCGTTATTCTGTAAGAGGCCGAGGACGAGGCACCAGAAGCGGAGGCCGCAGGAAAATGAGGAACCAACATGCAGGGTGAACAGGCTTGAAAATTTCAGCTCCAGGTTTTGCAAGGAGACTGGATTAAAGAATCAAATCAAATGAATTTTGCCATCAGACTAAGAGATCTGTCTCCCCTCAAATGCTTTACTTTGACAGTTGGCTTTAGGAGATTTGACAGAATTCATTTTTCTAGCACATAAGATCAAGGTATGAAATAAGACTCATTCTATCATGAGAACTCTGTTAACCGCTTGACATAATTGTGGGTTATCCAGGGAAGGTTTTTTTTTTTTTTTTTTTTGCCAAAACTGATGAATCTTTTGTTGTTGTTCTTTTTCCTCCTGCTGCCTTGTATTTCTGGGGCCTGGGAAAGGTCCTGTGGGGGAGGACTCAGCAGGACGTGGTGGGCGCAGGTGCAGAGGCCGGAGCCCCAGCCCAGCACGGTCCCCGTGCTCCTGCCTGCCTCGCAGTCACAGGGAGCACTGGGAGGTCAAGGGGAAAGACATCTATCCTCCTTTGAGCCTATCTTTCAAGAGATTATCAGAGTAGACCAATATAAAAGTCAGCATTAGCCAATTACCTCCACTTCCTTATCTGTAGAAACAATGGACTTGCGGATGACATTTGCCTGTGGTGGGAGCTGCAGGTGCCGTGAGCCCCACGCATGAGCCCGCGGGGCACAGCCTGGCACGCGGTAGGATCTCCAGAAGCTGCCGTTTCCTCCCTACCTGCCTCACCCCACAGACCCCTGGGAGAAGGTCCGGGGCCCACACCTGATCCACAGTTTGCAGGAACCCCCCCGGGGCATTCCTCAGTGTCGGCTACCAGCCCCAAACCCAAACACTGTCATTTCTCTGGGTCTTCAGAAGTGACAAGATGACACATAGTGGCTCCATCTCTAAAACCAGCATGTTTGCAAATGCCCGATCGCCTGCCTCCCCACCACGGGCGTGCGTGTGCACATGTCTGTGGCACACGTATATGTGTGCACAGCCCCATGGGGAAGGACCAAACCCCCACATTCTGCAAGGTCCCCAAGGTGACCTTCTGATGCTGCTCTAAAAGAAGCTCCGCAGAGCCACAGGGACATGGGGATGGATGGACAGAAGACGAGAGCTTCACTCACAGCCTCCAACATGTGTCCCGGTCCCCGTCTGCTCAGCCTCATGTGTGGAAGGAATGTGTCTTTCCTCAATCCTGTGATTATCTGGTGCATCACACAACTGTGGTGCACCATGTATTTGTTGTTCCCAAACCTACCTGCCTCCTCACCGCCCCCCAACCTGCCCGACTCCTACCTGTGCACCTCCCAGCAGCCTGCCCACCTCCTACCTGCCCACCTACCTCCTACCTGTCTGCTCACCACCCACCAGCCTGCATATCCCCTCCGGTGTCTGGCTATAGGCCTTCTGTGGGTTAAATGAGATACAGCAGAAGAAGAGCCTAGCTCAGAGCCTGGCACAAGGTAAGTGTTCGATTCAGAGCGGCCTGTGTTCTTGGAAACAAATGGGGCCTTCGGGAAAGAGTCAGAAGGACCTGAGTTCGAATTCAACTTCACTGCCCACTTGCCTAACCTCCCTGAGCCTCAGTTTCCTCATCAGTGAAATGGCGAAAACACAGCCTCACTTTTGGCATGGGACTAGGGGAAGAAATGGACCTGGAGGGGATGAATCAGACCCCACAGCGCCAAGCCCAGGCCTGCCCTGCCCTGGGATCACCGCAAACTGCAGTTTCCTTCCCCTCCTTGTCTCCCCCTTCTCCCCACCACTCCCTCTTTTGTCTCCACTTTGGACTCCTCAGGGTGGAATGAAGGGCGGGGTGGGGAGGGGCGCAGAGCTGAAGTCCTGGTCATGACCCCAGTCCCACGCTCCAAGCCTCGGTTCCTGCAAAGCATTGCCCAGGTTGTGGGGACCTGTAGGGACGGGGAGCTCACCACCCCCCCAATTGGAGGGCGAGTCCCAGGGCTGACTGCGGAGGGCGAGGCAAGGAGCCCCGCGCTGCCGCAGCTCCCGGCACCAGCCCTGCAGGGCACCCGGGGCCACCCCCGGACAGGTGCCCTCAG
>NW_027770825.1:0-294 GCF_054177405.1 Leptonychotes weddellii | reverse complement strand
TCTTACACTGTTGATGGGAATGCATACTGGTGCAGCCACTCTGGAAAACAGTATGGAGTTTCCTCAAAAAGTTAAAAATAGAGCTACTCTACCACTCAGCAATTGCACTATTGGGTATTTACCCCAAAGATACAAATGTAGTGATTCAAAGGGGCACATGTACCCCAATGTTTATAGCAGCATTATCAACAAATTATGGAAAGAGCCAAATTATGGAAAGAGCCCGAATGTCCATCAACTGATGAATGGATAAAGAAAATGTGGTAATATATATATATATATATATATATATAT
>NW_027770824.1:0-294 GCF_054177405.1 Leptonychotes weddellii | reverse complement strand
GTAGGCACCTCGTAGTGCTAGAATTGATGCCACCCCGGTCACGCTTGTCTGGGCCACCTCCCAGTAAGGCCGTGCAAGCGTCCGTTCTGGGCTTCGCCCAGCCCCTGAGCGGTCTTTCCCTCATTTTGCCTTCTGTGGGGGGCCGTGGTAGCCTAGCCTCCATTTGTCCTGCTTCTGCGGGATCCCCAGCTGCTCGGGATGGTGTGGGCCACGGCTTGGTCCCCTGGGAGCACAGAGTCTGGCCTGCAGGAGCGGGCTGGGGCGAGAAAGGTCATGTGGGGCTCACGCTTTCCC
>NW_027770823.1:0-294 GCF_054177405.1 Leptonychotes weddellii | reverse complement strand
GGATGGAACCCCTTGGTCAGGGCTTCCCTGCTCGGCGGGGAGCCTGCTTCTCCCTCTCCCTCTCCCTCTGCTCCCCCGCACCACATGCTCGTGCTTGCGTGCTCTCTCTTTTTCAAATAAATTAAAAAAAAAAAAAGATTGGCTTTACCGTTGGGAGAAATGTGAGAGAAGCGAGCTAATTGCTCTCCCGCTGCCTGGCACACGTGTGTCGGGTGGCGCTGCTGCGACAGATCCGGTAGAACGGCACCCCGTGCGCAGGCGGGCCAGCCTCCCACTTCCAGCCCCAGGCGCCAG
>NW_027770822.1:0-294 GCF_054177405.1 Leptonychotes weddellii | reverse complement strand
TCGGGCGTTTTGGTCACCCTCATTGTGCCATTTCTGTCTTGGACAGGAAGTAGAGTTTCGTACAGCAGAAATCTTTTCAGGTGCCTTCTTTTCTATATTATTTTACCAACCTGGTGAACGTATATATACACATACATATAACTATACACACACAGATATACACGAATATGCTTCTTGTCTTATTCCTTTTTTTTTTTTTTTGGTCCCTTTATGAGGTTTCTTTAAATACATAATGATAATACATGCTGATGAAACTTGCCACCATGAAGTCAAATCTCTTTAGGTAATCCCAGG
>NW_027770821.1:0-294 GCF_054177405.1 Leptonychotes weddellii | reverse complement strand
TGAAAATAGATCTTTACGATCTTAAATTATTGATGAAGTTTGACTTACATATAAGAAATTAACACTTGTGAAATCCAAAGACATTTTATTTACCTCAGTTACAGCTAATGGCTTATAATCAAAGCACCTGTCTCTTAAATAAACAATGGAACAATTATCCCTGACCGTGAAATGGGAAATAAACTCATTCCCAAATGCAGTTCTTATCCGTTCTAGGACATGTGTATTTAGCAGGTGTTATTTCTTCTCCAACAGTTGCCTGACCTTCATTACTGTTCCCATGGGACTTTCATT
>NW_027770820.1:0-294 GCF_054177405.1 Leptonychotes weddellii | reverse complement strand
TCACAGGAAGAGGGGGACGCAGGAGACCCACCGCCACCCCGCCAATACTTGTGGCTACCGAACGAAGTCTGCACACCAGTAAGGGGGCCTGGCCGGAACCTGAGCATGCCGACACCTCGATCCAGAGCCTCCAACACTGGGAGAAGTGAGCTCCAACGCCTCAGCCATCCCATCTACGCAGCCCCAGCTGACTACCACCATGGACCACAGTCCCCGCCGTCCTGGGCCAGCCAGAACAGGAAGTGAGCTGTGTGCTCTTGGGCACGTGTCTTAACCTCTCTGAGCTGCAGGTGC
>NW_027770819.1:0-294 GCF_054177405.1 Leptonychotes weddellii | reverse complement strand
TATACTATACAAATAATAAAAGTATTTTTCATGCTAAATGATCTTTCTGCATTAGCCTCAAATTGCATTATAGAGAGGCTTCACAGCAGAGGTTCTTCTTTTTTTTTTTTTTTAAAGATTTTATTTATTTATTTGAGAGAGAGAATGAGAGAGAGAGAGCACATGAGAGGGGGGAGGGTCAGAGGGAGAAGCAGACCCCCTGCTGAGCAAGGAGCCCGATATGGGACTCGATCCCGGGACTCCAGGATCATGACCTGAGCCGAAGGCAGTCGCTTAACCAACTGAGCCACCCAG
>NW_027770818.1:0-294 GCF_054177405.1 Leptonychotes weddellii | reverse complement strand
GTTATGCACTAACAATGAATCATGGAACACTTCATCTAAAACTAATGATGTAATGTATGGGCATTAACATAAGAATAAAAAAATAAATAAAAAATAAATAAAATAAAATTTCCCACCAAAGTGGTCTAGAGCAGCTGATTTGATCCGGGCAGACCCTGGGACATGTAGTCTGAAAAATGTTCCTGAGTGCCCTGTTTAATATGTGGCCTAAGAAAATCAAAGCTATGACCCTGAGGTGTGGATGTGGTGCTGGGGCTCATGGAAGGGAGAGCTCTTTAAATAGGGGGAAGCTTC
>NW_027770817.1:0-294 GCF_054177405.1 Leptonychotes weddellii | reverse complement strand
GAGGACCTCCTCTGCACAGCTACCTGGGATTTCTTGGGACTGGACCTCACCTGCACATGTTCCTGGGCTTCCCTGAGTCTGGAAAACCACTTCACCTGTCCCAAACATAATGTACACCAGGGCCATCCCTGGGCCTGGGCCTTACCTGCTTCTGCACATTAGCCTCAACTGACCTGGGGCCTCCCCTGGGCCTTCCCTCAGCAGCCCCTGCACCTGGGCCTCCCCTTCACCTGCACCTGAGCCTCCCCTGGGTCTAGACCCCTCTTTATCTGTACCTGGGCCTCCCCTGGGTCT
>NW_027770816.1:0-3818 GCF_054177405.1 Leptonychotes weddellii | reverse complement strand
TGAAGCAGGGGAAATCGGAGGGGTAGACGAACCATGAGAGACGATGGACTCTGAAAAACAAACTGAGGGTTCTAGAGGGGAGGGGGGGTGGGAGGATGGGTTAGCCTGGTGGTGGGTATTGAGGAGGGCACATTCTGCATGGAGCACTGGGTGTTATGCACAAACAATGAATCATGGAACACTACATCTAAAACTAATGATGTAATGTATGGGGACTAACATAAGAATAAAAAAAAAGATTAAAAAAAAATTATAGGCAGCATGGAATGAGAAATAAAAATGAGATTTGAAATTGAAAAATGCGGTAGTCACAGACAAGTCACTCTGCTTTTTGAGCTTTTCTCATCTGTCAAATAGGCAATTGTAGCACATACCTTACGTGGCTTTTATGAGGATTCAAAGAAATATGAAAGCACTTCGGAAATTGTAAGACTATTAGCAAATGTTATTTATAAGACTGATCTAGGGGAGGAAAGCTTTTATGACAAGAAACAAAGTGTTTAGCAACTAACTTCAGTATTTAATTTTGAGGCACGAAATTTCTTGTATTGGCAGCTGACCTCCTCTCTGTCCCAACCTTTTCATTTTTGTTTTGTTTGGTTTCCTATATATTCTCTTTTACTTTCTGGGTTTATTACTAGTATAAAACAATGCATACATGTGCCCTCTGCATTGTATCTTAGTAAAAATCAGGTAATGAAGTCCTTGAATAGGTGCAAAAATGTGGCAGTAAATAAGGAAAGTGAAAATATGCTTCATTAAGGTCCTTTTGAAATACCTCACTCTGTGGATTCATGATAATAAATACAGTCACCTTGTTTCTGAACAGCCACATAATATACCAGTCATCATGTTGGGATTAACATACAACCTATTTCTGTATTTTTTTTCTACAGTTTTAGAAAAATAAGCATCGGATTATTCTTTTTCAGATGACTTGAGAGGTATTTGTGGATTTATCTTCAAGCCTCTCTTAGTAAGAGGGGCTGGAAGTTCAAATGCCCGAGCATCCAGATGGTACACGGAATGTGGTGGCGAGACGCAATCTCATTCCCATCCCACTTCCTCCAGTCCCGACTCTGTCTTGTGAAATTGCCTTCTTTTTCTGAGAAAGAAAGAAAGCATATCTTCAGTTTTCTTATGAAACCACAAAGGAGCTAGCTCCTTTAATTCCATGGACCAAATCCTTTTGCAGTCCAAATAAAGCAGTTAACCTAGCGATCCAGATGCAAACAATAGCGCATCTTTTCCCGTGGACCGTTTAAAGCTCACAGGCTCCTCAGCTTCTTGCTTCATTGTGTTTTCTCCCTGAACTTTTCACCAGTGAATTTTTTTTTCTTCTTTCTTTTGTATTAGATCATAGCCAAACTTAGAGGTAATAATATTTTTAAAAGGAACATTCATGGGTTGCCTGGGTGGCTCAGTCATTAAGTGTCTGCCTTCAGCTCAGGTCATGATCCCATGGTCCTGGGATCAAGCCCCTCATTGGGCTCCCTGCTCCGCGGGAAGCCGGCTTCTCCCTCTCCCACTCCCCCTGCTTGTGTTCCCTCTCTCGCTATGTCTCTTTCTGTCAAATAAATAAAATCTTAAAAAATAAAAATAAAAAGGAACATTCATAAATGTGGAGACTTGTCTCAGGGATGAACCACTGATTTATGCATCTCTACACAATGCTCACTGCACTCGACAGTGGTTCTGTGTATTTGGTGTAAAACAGTTAACTATAGAAGTCCATCTCACCTGCTGACTCTCACTTCCCTGGGCCAATGGAGACTGAAAATAGTGGGGACAATGAAAGCCCCCAGAAAATCCATACTTCCTTCCTTCCTTCTTTCTTCCTTCCATCCCTCCCTCCTTCCTTCCTTCTCCCCCCCGCCCCCTTCTCTTCATCTTCAGCCTTCTGAGTTTGAGTTTGAGTTCAGCCTAGGTTGGTTCATGCTTTACTTTCTTTTGTGTTCTGGGTGATCTAGGGAGAGAAGTATTAATTGCATCATAACAAATACATGAAAATAATGACAGTTGCCATTTAGTGAGTAACTTTTATTAATTTAAAATTTTCTATTTTTACTTAATTTCTATTAAGTTGAACTTAATTAAAATTAAAAATTTTAAATGTGAACAATCTTTTTTCTTATCATATACTTTCTTTTAAATTACAATATCTAAAAAACTGAATATGTAAGTTTAGGAGGTTTCAAGTCCCCTTCTTCAAAACAATCTCATGAGGTGTCATCCTGAACCAATTTATTTAGCTTTAGAAAAGAATATAGGAGATACACTACAGCATGAATGTTAACGGCATAATAAAGTCTCATGGTATCCCGGTGAGCTTCCCTGTTTCCAGATTATTTCCATTGCTCATAAATTACTTTGTCATTGACCAACTAATAACCTTCTGTTCCAACTGGTACAAAATGGCAGTAAAAGAGAAGCCGCTGGAAAATGCGTATATGTAAATGCATGGTTGGACTTCCTTTTATAGACTAGGTTGAAATAATTACAGGGATGACCTGCAGTAAAGTTAGCTCTAGGACATTTCATTTCACATAGAATGAACTCTTCTCTACATGACCCCACTGCAGATCCATCCCCAAAGCCAGTATTTTTCAACAAACATGTACTGAACATATGCTATGTGTTAGGTGTGATGGTAGAAGCTGGACATACAGATGGAGTCCTTGGCTTGAGGAACTCATGAACTATTTACTTGACTAGAATATTCCAGTTGTAGACAGTTTATCATGGGGGAAAATTCTGTCTAAATAACAGTGAAAATAACCAACATGTTTTGACTTGTGGAGGCCGCATAGTATTGTAGTCAAAAGTTTGCACTCGAAATTTTACCCCTAGAAGTGCTGAACATTGGAAAAGTGGTTCAGTCTTTCTGATGTCTGTTTCTTCCTCTATAACAAGTGAATAACAACAGAATCTACCTCATAGTGTTGTTGTAAAACTTAAATGAGTTAATATTTGTAAAGTACTGAGAAGAGTGCCTGGATTCAAATACTTATCTAGAAATAAATAAGATGTCTTGCTTATCCTAAGGGCAAATCTAACATTAGGAATTTAGAGATTGTTTTAGTCATCTCTGGTTGTGTAACAAATTATCCTCAAACCTAGAAGCTTGAAACAAACATTTATTTTTGCACAGATTCTGGTGGGTCAGGCATCTGGACATGGGTTGGCTGTGTGTCCCTGAGCAAAGATTCTCACAGACTGTAGTTCATGTCACGTCTTCCCTCAGAGAAAAGGCACCAAAATGGAAGCCACCACTTTTTTGAGGAAATGACATTCCATCACTTTTACTGTATTCTTTTAGTTAAAAGCAAGTCACTAAGTCCAGGCCACACTTGGGGTTGGAGGGTGTGTGTGTGTGGAGAATTTACACAAGGTTATGAATACCAGGAGATGGACACCATCTCAGAGACTGCCAATCACTGAGATGAGTAACATATTTTTTACCCCATGAATGCTAAATATACTTCCATTAACAGAGAAACTGAAGCTTCCTAAAATCTCAAGAAACTTGGCAGTCTTTCAGTGTACTTCATTTGGCCAACTAATATGTTGTCTCAGATGCCACACTGTTAATTCAATTTTGTATTGGTCCATGGTCTGTCTTTGAAAGATACAAAGGCTTCTGGTTACTTTAAGGTTGCCCAATAGATGTCTTCCAGCCCTGAAAGCTGACACTTTCTTTTCTCTGAATCTTTTTCTTTTTTTTTTTTTTTAAGATTTTATTTATTTGAGAGAGAGAGAATGAGAGAGAGCAAGCACATGAGAGGGAGGAGGGTCAGAGGGAGAAGCAGACTCCCTGC
>NW_027770815.1:0-294 GCF_054177405.1 Leptonychotes weddellii | reverse complement strand
TAAAATTTCATGTTTGTATTACTGACTGTAAGAAAAATACAGTCTTTAAGGCTTATTGTCACAGTCTATCTAGTGACATTATTCATTATTATATACAAAATTCTATGTTGCTTCAGACAAGGAGAAGTGGCTAAAATAATTATCTGAATAATTCTATAAAAACAAATGTGTATTTGGGGGGCACCTGGGTGGCTCAGTCGTTAAGCGTCTGCCTTCGGCTCAGGTCATGATCCTGGGGTCTTGGGATCGAGTCCCACATCGGGCTCCCTGCTCGGCGGGAAGCCTGCTTCTCCC
>NW_027770814.1:0-294 GCF_054177405.1 Leptonychotes weddellii | reverse complement strand
TCTTTGTTGCTCTCTTCATTTAGGAAATTCCAAGAGTTTTAGGAGCTCTGTGTCTGGAATGGGAAGGGAGACCAAACATATATTTCTTTTTTTTATTTTTTATTTTTTTAAAAATTTTATTATGTTAGTCACCATACATCACTGGTTTTTGATGTGGCGATCCACGATCCATTATTTTCGTATAAAACTCAGTGCTCCACGCAGTACGTGCCCTCCTTAATACCCATCACCGGGCCAATGAATGCGCCCTCCCCCCTCCCCTCTAAAACCCTGTTTGTTTCTCAGAGTCCATAG
>NW_027770813.1:0-294 GCF_054177405.1 Leptonychotes weddellii | reverse complement strand
GTTTCACTTATTTGTGGAACATAAGGAATAACATGGAGGACATTAGAAGAAGGAAGGGAAAAATGGGGGGGAGAATTGGAGGGAGAGATGAACCATGAAAGACTATGGACCTGAGAAACAAACAAGGTTTTAGAGGAGAGGGGGGAGGGGGGATGGGTTAGCCTGGTGATGGGTATTAAGGAGGGCACGTACTGCAGGGAGCACTGGGTGTTATACGAAAACAATGGATCGTGGAACACCACATCAAAAACTAATGATGTATTGTATGGTGACTAACATAACATAATAAAATTT
>NW_027770812.1:0-294 GCF_054177405.1 Leptonychotes weddellii | reverse complement strand
TATGCAAATAAGCAGCCCATTTTCAATCTTCCTTGAAATAAGCAATGTAGGCTCTGTGTATGGGAAATCTGTAGTTCTAGAGTTTGCTTTGAAAATTATATTTGGGAGCAACTTGAAGTTTTCCGACACCTCAGAGATTCATAAATGCTTTCACACCCATTGTTCCATCGAGTTTCGTCGCAAGGCTGCAAAGCAGACGGGTGTTATAACCCCCAATTTACAGACCAGAATTCAGAGATCACCTAACTTCTTCAAATCGTGTTGCTAAGAACAAACAGACCTGAGACAAGAACC
>NW_027770811.1:0-294 GCF_054177405.1 Leptonychotes weddellii | reverse complement strand
TCAAAAACTAATGATGTACTGTATGGTGACTAACATAACATAATAAAATAAATTTTAAATTTTAAGTTTTAAAAATTAAAAAAAACAAATTCAAGCATGGTTGAAAGGAGCATATTATGAATAACGAAAGATGCTCCTCTCACCCTTATCATTCAGGAAATGACAAGGGTTTTAGGAGCTCTGTGCCAGGTTCCCTGGGATAAAAAGACCAAATATGCATTTCTTATTATATCACAATATTGTTGGTGAGTGAAGCAGTGATTATCAGTATCCTGGTGTTTCAGTATCCCTGTA
>NW_027770810.1:0-294 GCF_054177405.1 Leptonychotes weddellii | reverse complement strand
CCGGAATCTCTGACAAACACCAATCAATTCTTTCTATGAGCTTGTTTAAGATTCCACATATAGGAGGGGCGCCTGGGTGGCTCAGTCGTTAAGCGTCTGCCTTCGGCTCAGGTCATGATCCCAGAGTCCTGGGATCGAGCCCCGCATCAGGCTCCCTGCTCCGCGGGAAGCCTGCTTCTCCCTCTCCCACTCCCCCTGCTTGTGTTCCCTCTCTCGCTGTGTCTCTCTCTGTCAAATAAATAAATAAAATCTTTAAAAAAAAAAAAAAGATTCCACATATAGGAGAGAGAGATG
>NW_027770809.1:0-294 GCF_054177405.1 Leptonychotes weddellii | reverse complement strand
GTTTCACTTATTTGTGGAACATAAGGAATAACATGGAGGACATTAGAAGAAGGAAGGGAAAAATGGGGGGGAGAATTGGAGGGAGAGATGAACCATGAAAGACTATGGACCTGAGAAACAAACAAGGTTTTAGAGGAGAGGGGGGAGGGGGGATGGGTTAGCCTGGTGATGGGTATTAAGGAGGGCACGTACTGCATGGAGCACTGGGTGTTATACGAAAACAATGGATCGTGGAACACCACATCAAAAACTAATGATGTATTGTATGGTGACTAACATAACATAATAAAATTT
>NW_027770808.1:0-294 GCF_054177405.1 Leptonychotes weddellii | reverse complement strand
CATACCTCAGAGGGCATTCACGGATAGCCACAACATTAAAAGTATGATAGCCATAACATTAAAAGAAACATATATATTTCTTTATATATATATAGAGAGAGAGAGAGAGAGATTTGTTTGAGAGAGAGGGAGAGAGCACACACGAAAAGGGGGAGAGGCAGAGGGAGAGAGAGAATCTCAAGCAGATTCCCTGCTGAGCATGGAGCCCGACAAAGGGCTTGATCTCACAACCCTGACATCCTGACCTGAACCAAAATCAGAAGTCAGATGCTTAACCAACTGAGACACCCAGGT
>NW_027770807.1:0-294 GCF_054177405.1 Leptonychotes weddellii | reverse complement strand
TTTTTTTTAAAGATTTTATTTATTTGACAGAGAGTGAGAGATAGTGAGAGCAGGAACACAAGCAGGGGGAGTGGGAGAGGGAGAAGCAGACTTCCCACGGAGCGGGGAGCCCGATGCGGGGCTCGATCCCAGGACCCCGGGATCACGACCTGAGCTGAAGGCAGACGCTTAATGACTGAGCCACCCAGGCGCCTCAAAAAAATTACATTTTAATACACAATGAAAGAGCAGCATAAGAATTCTGGAAAGTTGGGGGCCTGGGTGGCTCAGTTGTTAAGCATCTGCCTTCAGCTC
>NW_027770806.1:0-294 GCF_054177405.1 Leptonychotes weddellii | reverse complement strand
TGATAAAGAAAAAATAAATTTGACCACAAAAAATATAAAACACCTTTGAGTAAAACATATACAAACAAGATAGCAAAGTAACAATAAAACAAAATAATTGCCGAACACAAAGAGAATTAAAAAATCATACAAGCCTGGAAAATATATTTGTGAAACTATTACTGATAGTTAATATCTTTAATATTTATAAAGAAAAGAGGAACTGCTGACTCTGTTCTTCATTGAATTATGTCCCTCTAAAAAAATACGTTGGGGGGTGCCGGAGTTGTTCAGTTGTTAAGTGTCTGCCTTCCG
>NW_027770805.1:0-3819 GCF_054177405.1 Leptonychotes weddellii | reverse complement strand
AAAAAAATCTTAGCATACATTTTTGAAAAAGAAATTGACAGTCCTATTCTAAAAGTCAAGTGGAAATGCAAAGAGTCTAGACTATGAAGATAACTTGAAAAGGAAGAATAAAGTTGGAGGATAAGCACTACCTTATTTCAAGGCTCATTATAAATCCACAGTAACCCAACAGTGTAATATTGTTACCAAGAGTTAGATGGAAAAGGAAAGACGTCTTGGTTCTTTTCACTGCAACAGTAAAGAATTACAGTATAGTGAAACGGAAGTAAAGCAGAGCCAGTCAAGAGAGACAAAGTTCCCAGAAACTCCAGGGTGTGGGCTTATATCAATTTTTTCTTTTGGGTGGGTCTTAGAGTCACAACATTTGAGTGACAGACCTGGATTATGTAATAATTAGCCAACTACATATGTCCTTTCCCAAGGTATATTTGGAATGCCTGCAGGGGTATGAAATTGCAACATTATTTCTATTATAGAGACCTATGTCAAATAAGGACAAGAGGCTGCTTTCTGCACAAGTGCAACAAGCACAAAAAACTTCCTGTGCTGGGATGTAACCAAGAACCAGCTGTTAGATGGGGTGGAATGGGGTGGTTCCGGGGTGGCCCTCAGTTGGGGCTCTCTGTCAGGACGTCTAAGGGCCATCCTCCTGTCCCTCATGCCTAGCTTCCTGCCTAACAGTATTGGGATGAAGGTAGAACTGTATAGCAAATGAAAGAAAATGAAGAGTCCAGAAATAGATCCACCACATGTACGGACAACTAATTTTTGACAAAGCTACTAAAGCAATTCAGTGAAGAATAGATAGTCTTTTCCACAAATTGTGCTGAAAAAAAGTGGGTCTTCATACGCACAAACATTAACTGTGATCCATGTATCACCCCATATAAAAAAGTCAACTCAAAATGAATCACAGTCTTAAACACAAAAACCAGAAGTATAAAACATCTAGAAGAAAACACAAGAGAAAATTGAAGAGAGAGAAGAGAAACACAAGAAAAAACATGAAGAGCTGCACAGGGAGAGACAGATCCAGCAATCATTATGCTTTACTGGTGTAAGTAGGTGTCTGGCACCATGCTAAGCACTAGGTTAGTAACAATGACAGTGATTCAATTGGTTGTGATCATAATAACAACCACATGTTATAATGGACGCCTCCCCAGGCCTTTTTCTTTCCTTACCCTAGTCTATCTCCTAACAACAAAGATGAAAAGGGATAAGAAGTGGCCTGAATTCATACAGGCATTCATGATCCCACAGTAGCCACAGGACCATGGGCTTGCTCCTGTGCATCACTCAGTGTTCTCAGCAATCCTGTGGGTGAAGCATTCTCATCCCCATTTTGCAGAGGGGGAAGCCAAGGCAGTCTTTACCTGCCTTGCCTCCTGTGCCCCCGCCTTTAGAGGAAAGCAGTTCCAGGACACCTCTGGAGCAGGACCCAAACTTACTGGATCTTTTTGTCTCTGTACACCCCAGGGCATTTAGTTCCTTCCATGGGGACTCACACCCTCAGCTGAGACCCAAACACCTGAAGGATGGACACTGCCATCCCTGTCAGGGCAAGTCTGTCTCCAGAAAGAGTCCCCACAATCGCTATTTGATGTCAGGTTTCTATGGCAACCATCCGTGAATCACATCTGCTGCTTCTCTGTCAGGGAAATTCCTCTGTACACTCATTCATGCCTTGGCCTTTCCCTAAAAGCAGAACAACTTCTCTCTTCAGGCCACCATGTTAGAAAGCATAGTTAATAATGAGAGGCTTTACACTGGGACCCTTTAACTGTAGGAACTCTGCCCAGGGTGATAGAACAAAGAATGTCTCTTTCTTCAGGACTTTGTTTGTTTTAAAAAGAGAGTAAGAGATCAACTTTAGAAAAAAGAGAGAGATCAACACTTGTTGGCAAGGATGTGGAGAAAGGGGAACCCTCCTACACTGTTGGTGGGAATGCAAGCTGGTGCAGCCACTCTGGAAAACAGTATGGAGGTTCCTCAAAAATTTAAACATAGAACTACCCTATGATCCAGGGATCACACTACAGGGTATTCATACCATATGACTTTACTCATATGTGGAATTTAAGACACAAAACAAAGGAGCAAAGGAAAAAAAAGAGAGAGAATGAGAGAGACAAACCAAGAAACAGACTCTTAACTATAGAGAACAAACTAATTGTTCCCAGAGGGAAAATGGTGGGGGCATGGAGGAAATAAGGGATGGGGATTAAAGAGTACGCTTATCATGATGAAAAAAAAAAAGTGAGGGAGTCCAACACTAGTAGATCTGCCATAGAAAAAATAATGAAGGGAGTCTTCCAGGCTGAAATGAAAGAACACTAAGCAGGAACTCAAAGGTATGCAAAGTAATGATGATCAATGGTAAGGAAACTACAAAAGTAAACATAAAAGCCAGTAACATTACATATTTGGGAGGCAACATTCCCATTTTTCCCGTATTATTTAAAAGAAGAATCTAAAAAACAATAATTATAAAATTATGTTAATGGGCACAAGGTGTATAAATATGTATTTTGTTAAAATAACAACATAAAGTGGGATCGAGCTGTAAAGAAGCAGGATTTTTGTATACTGTTGAAACTCAATTGGTATTAATTCAAACTTAAACCATATATTGTTTTTTTCTTGGGAACTGTCATTATCCTTTTCTGATATTTTTACCAGTTGTTGGGACAACCACAATCAAAAACATCTAACCTCTCTATACATTTGCTTCTCTACCTAGAAAATCACTTACCTGATTAGGGAGGTTGGAAGGACAAATGGATTGTACAGCCCAGGCCTCTCCCTTCAAAACTCAAACTACCTTTATGGAGAACATGTTTCCCCTGCCCTCAGGGGTGGGTCTAAAAATACATCCACTGCTCTTCTCCCCTTTTCTATGTGTTGCTAGATCCCAAACAATTCCTAAGTTCCTATTCAAAAATGCTTGGGCCTTTAGAGGGTCCCACAAATATATCCCTTCTCCATATCTGGGCTCTGAACCAATTAAGAAAAAGGACAAAAGAAGGAAAAAAAATACATTGACTTTATTCCTTATAAAGGTGATGTTGGAGAAAGTGGCTTAGATTTGCCACAAGGTAGGTGGGCTTCCTGTTAATGAGCCCCAGAACTGGACAGACCTTTCCACCCAGCAGTGCAGCACAGGGACAGGTCCAGGACTGAAATGCATATGTATCTGCTGCCTGATGAAGGAGTCTTGTCAATGTGTACTCGAGAAAAGTTGCTTCCTTGTGAGGTTATCTCTGTAGCAAGAGAAAATATTTTAGGATACCATCTGTGAAAAGTCTCCTCAAAATGAATAAATATTCCTTTTTCTGATTACATGCTCACCAAGCCACCTTCTGAGGAAACGGTTTTTCATGTGCCTCAGGAAGTAGTGTGCACCAATACCATCTCATTTCTTTATAAAGCATGATTGCTGTGGAGGCTCACCTTGTGAAAGATGATTAGAGTGAATTTCTAAATTCAAGAAATAGAATGAAAATCATACATCATGTAGATATCTCCTGGAATCCCTTCAAGAAACAATTAAGAAAATGTTCAAAATCTATATTCACACAGAAACCCACATACACACTATAGCTAGGCTGCTATAGATAAAACATGCATGCTAATAATAGCATATTTCATGTAGGGATATAAACATAAGTTATATAACTATAAAGAAATATATTAAGGGTGAAAATACAAATTCTTGTGAGTGGTTACCCCTAGATAAGAAGGAGGCTAATGCAGTTAAAGATGTCCATCAACAGATGAATGGATAAAGAAGATGTGAGATATATATATATATATATA
>NW_027770804.1:0-294 GCF_054177405.1 Leptonychotes weddellii | reverse complement strand
GCAAGAATAAAAAATTCCATCTCAGAAAAATAAGGGAGCCTCTTCAAGTTCTGTTTGTAGGGGAGCTGATAGTGACCGCCAGCCCCCACAAGAGCCTGCAGTGATCCCAACTCACCAGTATCCGCACATTTTTTGTAGCACCCCTCCATACCATCCCACTTTGTGTGAGCAACAGAATACAGCAGATGGATGCACACCACGTCCAAGGGTAGGCAGTAAAAAATACTCCATCTTGTTCTCTCTGTCCCTCTGTCTCCCTTTCTTGTCACTCATTCTTGGGGAAGCCATGCCATG
>NW_027770803.1:0-294 GCF_054177405.1 Leptonychotes weddellii | reverse complement strand
CGCCTGGGTGGCTCAGTCGGTTGAGCGACTGCCTTCGGCTTGGGTCGTGATCCCGGAGTCCTGGGATCGAGCCCCACATCGGGTTCCCGGCTCGACGGGGAGCCTGTTTCTCCCTCTGACCTTCCCCCCTCTCATGCTGTTTCTCTCTCGCTCGCTCTCTAATAAATAAATACATAAAATCTTAAAAAAAAAAAAAAAATTACACACACACACACACACACACACACAAAAGTATGTACCCACATTACCATCTGGGGAACATAAGTTAACCAAGTTGTATGGCTACCTGTAAGG
>NW_027770802.1:0-294 GCF_054177405.1 Leptonychotes weddellii | reverse complement strand
TGTACATCTTCCTTACCAGGTCTGGAGTTACACTGTTCTTAATGTACACAGAAAACTGTTTCTTTCTTTTTTTTTTTTTTTAAAGGATTTGTTATTTTTTTTTTTTTAAGATTTTATTTATTTATTTGACAGAGAAAGACACAGCGAGAGAGGGAACACAAGCAGGGGGAGTGGGAGAGGGAGAAGCAGACTCCCTGCCAAGCAGGGAGCCCGATGCGGGACTCGATCCAGGGACTCCAGGATCATGACCTGAGCCGAAGGCAGTCGCTTAACCAACTGAGCCACCCAGGCGCC
>NW_027770801.1:0-294 GCF_054177405.1 Leptonychotes weddellii | reverse complement strand
TTAGGACACCAGTACATTTTTCTCAAAGCCTCAAATTAACATGAACTAATGAAACTGTTATTAAGTTCCATTTCTATCTTTAGAGAAAGGTTTTACTTGGACAAGTTATCCCAGTACATCACAATAATTGTTAGCAGAAATGAGGTATTGTAATGCATTTGTAAGCTGTTGCTGGATTTGTGGGGCCACTGGAAATCCTGTTTTCAAGGGCTTAATTATTCTAATACATGTGGAGAGCAGGTAGCTTTATTGGATGATATGTATGCATGTATATTCATAATTATGACTCATTTC
>NW_027770800.1:0-294 GCF_054177405.1 Leptonychotes weddellii | reverse complement strand
TTTATTTTTGATGCTCTCTCTCCCTCCTAATTTCCCTATAGTGAATTTATACGGCTTTTAGAATGAAGCAAAGCATTTTTAACTAAGATACCTATTTTTTTTTTTATCTGAGTTGGTTCACCTTAGGAGGTAAAACCAAGAATGTCATCATCATTGCCTTCTGGAAAATTAACCTACAAAAAAACTAGACTGACATTACCTGTGGCTGCTGAGAGTCTGACGGGGTCCTTGGGAGGGAAATCCCTCCAACTTACCATGACCCCATCCACCACGATGGTCATTCATGTGTCTCCA
>NW_027770799.1:0-294 GCF_054177405.1 Leptonychotes weddellii | reverse complement strand
GAAGAAAAAAGAAAGAGAAATGGGATGCATTGAGACTAAGCTAACAATTATGCTAATTAATTTTTTAAAAGTTACCTCATTTGGTGTGGCCCTGGTTATGCTATTGAGAAGGAATGTGGGGTAGCTCTAAAGCATGCACTGTGAGTTCTCAAGCTCAAATAAGGATCTGAGTAATACATAGCAAGAAAGAGCCAGGGTCCTTATAGGAGTGAAACATTTTTTTCTTGCAGCAAAGCTGGGATGCACGTCATTAGCTTTTCAAATTGGTCTTAAATTTTAAAATAAATGTCCTCT
>NW_027770798.1:0-294 GCF_054177405.1 Leptonychotes weddellii | reverse complement strand
GGAAGAGATGAAGTCCCATATCTTCCCCCCAGGTGTCTTTGATTGAACTGGGACACTGAGGTGGGGTAGGGTGCCACAAGAGACTGACGCCTGTGGGAGTCTGGAATCAGGCTTTGTGGGGAAACCGACTTGGGCTCAGGCATGATCCCAATTCATCTCTATGAACATACCAACAACAATCATGCCCCTCATCTCAGGGTTATTCCTAATCTACATGGAACCTAAGGACCAATGTTTGGGAAGGACCACTGAAGTGACTCGCCAACCACTTCCCAGATCAGGGGTAGTTATGTC
>NW_027770797.1:0-294 GCF_054177405.1 Leptonychotes weddellii | reverse complement strand
GATTCCGACTGCAGCCCTCTTCTCTGGCCACCTCATTGCTCCAGACCTGGAAGACAGGCCCTACACGTGACAAGCTCCCTAGGACCTCGGAGCCGCTGTCCGTGCTGCTCCCTCTCCCTACAGCGCTGTTCTCCTCTTTCCAAGAAATCCAAATACTCATCCTCTGAGACCCAGCTCCAACGCCCCCTCCTCCAGAAGGCACTCGGAGCAGGAGGAAGACGGCGGGCCCAGGAGGCCTGCAGGCACGCACAGGGGTCCCTGAGCTAGCACCTTTGGACCTCCCCTCGTCTGTGT
>NW_027770796.1:0-294 GCF_054177405.1 Leptonychotes weddellii | reverse complement strand
GTATCACCTCAACTCTAGTTTCTCAGAATGTCACTCTCTCCTGTTACATACTGCCCATCTCCTTTATACTATCTTTGTTCTTTATACATATTTTTATTACCCACGTTGTTCATACTGCAAGTATTCACTTTCTTGTATGACTTCTCTGCTTGACTGAAATTCTTGAAGCCAGGAACTTGATCTTAGTCCTTGTTGTAACTTCCCTACCTGGGGCGGGGGGTGGTGGTGGCTAGTAAACAGTAGGAAATATATGAACAATGATCAGAGATTGTCCATACGCATGTATGGTTGTTT
>NW_027770795.1:0-294 GCF_054177405.1 Leptonychotes weddellii | reverse complement strand
GCATTCCAGAAGCCCCCTTTATGACCCTTTATGAAGCTGCTTCCTCCAAGGGTAACCAGGATCCAAAATGCTCAAAGCCTGTTTTGAATTTTATACTTAAATCATACTGAATAACCTTTTTTCTGTCTACTTTTCCTAAACATTATGTTAATGGGATTCAGTCAAGTTGTTGCTTATACTTACACTTTTTCTTTATTCTATCAGGTTTGAGTTCCCAGCTCTTTATTATTGCTTAAAATACAGTGTTTAAAATGCTATTTCCCAGCAAGTATGAAGGGGGGGAAATAGGAGGGG
>NW_027770794.1:0-3819 GCF_054177405.1 Leptonychotes weddellii | reverse complement strand
ACCCCCCTCCCCCCCAGAACCCTCAGTTTGTTTTTCAGAGTCCATCGTCTCTCATGGTTCGTCCACCCCTCCGATTTCCCCCGCTTCATTCTTCCCCTCCCGCTACCTTCTTCTTCTTCTTTTTTTTTTCTTAACATATATTGCATTATTTGTTTCAGAGGTACAGATCTTAGATTCAACAGTCTTGCACAATTCACAGTCTTTTTTGCTCTTTTCTTAAGTCATCACTGGATACTTTCTAGGCCCCAGGCCCTGCCAGGGGCGTGGCAGGATCAGATGAGGTTTTAGTAACATGGAGATTATAATGAGCACCCTCCCCTAATCCCAGGCCTCCCTGGCAGAGGGGCGTGGCCATCTGCCCTCACCCCCCATTCCAGCCAGATGTCTGCTTGTTTCCCTTTGCCCTTCCACATCCATGCACCCACGTTCCCAGCATCTGTCATTCACGTCAGCAGCCTCCAGTTTCCTCCCTCTGCCGGCGCACTTCTGGGCTGTCTCCAGTCTGCCTCTTTCCAAAGGATTAAGTGGCTTGTCCAAGGTGGCATGCCAGTTACATCACGGGCTCCAGTATTTAGACTGGGGATGGGTTCATGGGGGAGGGGAAAAATCTATTATTTTTTGAAAGCCTACCAGAAATGTCACATATCCCATATGTACATTCCTTTCTTTTAGAAATTCAGGCTTAAAAAAAAAAACAAATGCCTAGTGCCTTGTTTTTCTACCCAGCTCTGCCCTTTCTACATACTCTTTCTTTCCCACATCAACCATGCCTTTGTGTTCTGCCCATTAAAGAGACCTGAGTTTGATTTCCAGCCCCACCCCTCACTAGTGGTGTGACTTTGGGCAAGTTGCAAAATTAGCATTTGAGGCCTCAGTTTCCCTTTCTGTGAAACTGGAAACCATATTTGAAATGCATGGCAAGTACTTAGTAATTGTTGATTTCCTTCCCCTTTGACTGTCCCAAAGGATTCCTTCTCATAGAGGAGGGCATCCACTGTTTTTTTTTGTTTGTTTGTTTGTTTGTTTTCTGTTTCAGAATGTTGTCACTCCCCCTTTATGCTGGGAGTGGGGTTTGGCACCAAGAAGCCAGGTCTGGGCCACTCTTGTCGGGGTGGGGAATAGTGTTGAGGGACTCCACTGGGACCAGAGAGCACTGAGAAGGAGCTGGTCATTTCCTCCTGCCTGTGAGGATTGGCTGCTGGCCTCTGGTGGAGCCTCTGTCCCACCTTGCAGCAGGTGGTCCCTCCCTGGACCCCAATGCCATGTGCTCTCCATCAGGGCCTCAGGGAAGCCAAACAGGAAGTGAGCACTCTCACATGGGCAGCACCCAGAACCACCAACCAGGGGTCAGCATTTGCGTGTGTCTGTGCATGTATATGTGCATGGGCCTACCTCTTTAAGTTTGCATGTATGTGTCCCTGCGTGTATTTCTCACAGCTCCTTGGGAACCTGCCAGGTTGGGGACAGGGAAGGAGTGGAGGAAGGGCTTATTCTGGGTGTGGGGAGCCAGGAGACCTCTGCCCCTGCCTTCTTACCCAGCCATAGGGGATTGGCCAAATGACCTCTTCTACTTTGATTCTGTGATGAACCATGTGACTGGCTCTCAGCTGGCTGCCAGGCACCTTATCTGGGCATCAAGGCTGCAGGTCAGCTTTGTGGCTCAGAGGGTGGCCTGGCTCCAGAGCTAAGGAAGTCAGCTTGATGGCAGTCTGTGCAAGCCCCAGTCTCTGAGTGTAGAGCCACAGGAGCACCAGGAGCTGGGAGGCAGAGATTTGGGTAGAAAGCTACTGAGGGGCAGCTGGCTGAAGTGCATCAGACATCGACATCACAGCTACCTGAAGGGGAGCTCCGGGCTGGCCCAGTAGACCTCCACAGAAGGCTGAGGTCCCTTGCTGCCTACCCAGCCATCTGGACTCCATTGTACCCTCTCCCCACACCAGTCCTCGTAGCCATTGCTTCAAGCACCAGTCTCCTCCCGCGTTCTCCCACTGCTCGTGTTGTACCATCTGTGAAAATCCAAGTACAGTGCTGTCTGAGAATGACATGTGAGCCCTCACCAGGCCTCAGCACAGCCCCTGGCACGAGGAGGCTCTGTTATAATGCCAATCACATGAGTTTGTGGGTCACTTGGTCTAAGTGCACGTGCCCCATATCCATATGTCTGCTTTGAGGGGTCTCCAGAAATGTCTGCATCCTGTAAGGATGCAGGGGCCCTAGTGCTAGGGGCAGTGTTGGGGGAAGGCCACTCCTTGATTTTTACTGTGGAGCTCTAAGACCTGACCCCTCTAAGCTCTAGGACTGCACAGCCCAGGCTCTGATTTCAGAAACATGTCAGACTTCAGACCCATCCATTGGAATAGTCCTAGTGGATACCTCTGAAAAGACTTTCTCGAACACTTTAAAGCTTAATTCTCTTAGTTACAAATATGTATGATCCTTTTTTGCAGCTCTAGTGTTTGGCAGAGTACCTGGCATGTAGTAGGAGCCTAATAGATGTATGTTGAATGAATGAGGGGTAGATGATTGTTCCATCAATCATGTTTACCCTAGTATAAAAGTGTTCAATCTTCCCCAGTCAATAAGCACCTGGTAAGCCTGTACAGGTAACTGAAAAGAGCTCTTGTCAGTTTAGGAGCTAGTCTACACCAGCCCTACTGACTCCTCCAATCAGGGGAGGCCAATTTTATATGACTTGCTTTCAGCCACCTTCAGGAGCCCATACAAGGTGGGCACAGTGGCCCAGCTCAGAGAGTTCAGAAAATAATAATGTCCCTAAGCTGTTGGTCTCTTGGTCCCTTTGGGTTCTGTCCGAGTTGTCTGTACATAGTCCAGGCACCACTGTCCAGGTAGCTGCTGCCGCCCCTCCTGTGAGCAGCCTCAGAAATGGAGTGGCTGCTGTCATTGGGCTTGTAGAACCTCACGGGAATCTGGAACGTCTGTGGAAGTTTCCCTGGTGATGTGACATGTGCCCACATTGGGAAAAATGGCTACTGTTTGCCCGAATGTTGTCTGCAGAATCCTGGGAGGCAGAAGGAGGAAGGAGAGCAAGCAGGAGCTCGTCCCACTCTGCCCAGGGAATTTCTCTGTCTCTTAGAAAGAATGAGACCAAGGCTGACAATCCCATCAGCCCCTGAAAACATGAGACAAATTGCCATAGGGGCTGCCCTGCTCAGTGTGAAGCAGAGACTTGGCAAATGAGGCGCCCAGACTCAGAGACCCTCAGACCTTGAAGGGACCCCCGAGAGCCTCTGTTCTAGCCTCCTCATTTTAGAAGCATGTCACTTAATTTTCAAACAGTTGGGGACTTTCTTATTATCTTTTTGTTATCGGTTTTAGCTTCATTCTACTGAGGTCAGAGAACATACTCTGTAGGATTTCAGTTCTTTGGATTGTGTCAAGACTTGCTTTATGGCCCTGTGAATGATCAAGTTTGACAAATGTAAAAGTTTGGTTAACTTAGAGAAACGTGGGTCTTCGACAGTTGTTGGGTGCCAACATTCTTTGTGAGTTAATTAGATCAAGTTTGTATATTGTAGTATTCAGATCTTGGATATTTTTGTGATTTATTTTTCCCCTGCTTGTTCTATCAGTTACTGAGAGGCATATTAAATCTTCCATCATGACTCTGGAGTGCATACTTGTTTTAAATTCTGCCAAATTTTGCTTCATGTTTTTTTTTTTTTAATTTTTATTTTTTTAATTCTTATGTTAATCCCCATACATTACATCATTAGTTTTAGATGAAGTGTTCCATGATTCATTGTTTGTGCATAACACCCAGTGCTCCATGCAGAATGTGCCCTCCTCAATACCCACCAC
>NW_027770793.1:0-294 GCF_054177405.1 Leptonychotes weddellii | reverse complement strand
TCTCACCTACTTATGAGAAAAATTTTCATAACACTCAAATTAAGATATAGAATCAAGCAATGTATTATAGATACTGTCTTATAGTATGCTAGATAAGATTCTTTTTTTTTATAAAGATTTTATTTATTTATTTGAGAGAGAGAATGAGACAGAGAGAGAGCATGAGAGGGGGGAGGATCAGAGGGAGAAGCAGACTCCCTGCTGAGCAGGGAGTCCGATGTGGGACTCGATCCCGGGACTCCAGGATCATGACCTGAGCCGAAGGCAGTCGCTTAACCAACTGAGCCACCCAGG
>NW_027770792.1:0-294 GCF_054177405.1 Leptonychotes weddellii | reverse complement strand
TAATACACTCTTAACCATGAAACGCCTATTAAAATTACATTGAGAACCATTTCACAACCAAAAGTGTGGCCTCAAAATTGCAATGCTTAATGACGTCAAGTGATTTGTAAGGTGTGGGAAAGCAGAGAATTTAATGTCAGTTTTATTGAGGTATAAGATCTGTGAAGAAGTACACAAATTGTGTCCGCCTTGATTTTCACCTGTGAATGCACCTTGATTCCTCACTTAGAACACCAGCCCTCCAGAGTCCTGTTTGCCCTTCTAGTTATTGCCCCCTTCCTCAAAGGCAACCAC
>NW_027770791.1:0-294 GCF_054177405.1 Leptonychotes weddellii | reverse complement strand
GGCGCCTGGGTGGCTCAGTTGGTTAAGCGACTGCCTTCGGCTCAGGTCATGATCCTGGAGTCCCGGGATCGAGTCCCGCATCGGGCTCCCTGCTCGGCAGGGAGTCTGCTTCTCCCTCTGACCCTCCTCCCTCTCATGCTCTCTGTATCTCATTCTCTCTGTCTCAAATAAATAAATAAAATCTTAAAAAAAAAAAAAAGAACAGAAGTGTTAAAAGAATGTTTTATTATTCTACGATCATTCTAACTTTCATTGTACTTCTCAGAAGCTCAAAGGCTTTTAGTAACCTCTGGT
>NW_027770790.1:0-294 GCF_054177405.1 Leptonychotes weddellii | reverse complement strand
TACAATATTTGTCCTTTGTATCTAGCTTATTTCACTTTGCATAATGTCTTTAAGGATCATCCCTACTGCAGCATGTGTCTGAACTCCATTCCTTTTATTTTTTTTTTTTTAAAGATTTTATTTATTTATTTGAGAGAGAGAATGAGACAGAGAGAGAGAGCATGAGAGGGGGGAGGATCAGAGGGAGAAGCAGACCCCCTGCTGAGCAAGGAGCCCGATATGGGACTCGATCCCGGGACTCCAGGATCATGACCTGAGCCGAAGGCAGTTGCTTAACCAACTGAGCCACCCAGG
>NW_027770789.1:0-294 GCF_054177405.1 Leptonychotes weddellii | reverse complement strand
TGTCTGACCCTCAGTGTACCCATCTGAAATTGGGATTATAGGTACCTTCTTCACGTACTGGAGTAAAGCACCATAGACTGTCTGCCACACATCCGCAGTTCTGGGCATCACTCATACATACAAACTTATATAAATACAAAAATACAATAAATGTTGATTGTGCTAAAAGAAAGAAAAACCTAGGAACTCAATCATTCTTTTTTTTTTTTTTTTTTTTTTTTTTTTTAAGATTTTATTTATTTATTTGAGACAGAGAGAATGAGAGACAGAGAGCATGAGAGGGAGGAGGGTCAG
>NW_027770788.1:0-294 GCF_054177405.1 Leptonychotes weddellii | reverse complement strand
GAAGCCAAAAGGTCGCTAACAATTTGAATGAACTCCCTTTATCTTCTTCCTATTTGTGGTGTATTCGTGGGCATCCGTGCCCTACCTCTCCCTCCGTTTTGTTTTTGCTCATTTTATCTTCCCTGATTTTACATCACCTGCAGTTCCAACCCCAGGTTTTTGTTTGTTTTTAAGTAATCTCTAGTGGGGATCAGACCCATGACCCGGGAGACCAAGAGTCGCATGCTCTACCGACTGATCCAGCCAGGCGCCCCCCAACCCCATATTCTTAAAACATTTCTCACCAAGGCGTTC
>NW_027770787.1:0-294 GCF_054177405.1 Leptonychotes weddellii | reverse complement strand
TTATGAATGCGGTGGCACTCAGTAGGTGGGTGTTATGGCCCTAACAACCCTTCATGAGGAGATAGGTATCTCTTCCTTGGTGGTTTGCCCACTCTCCTGGGGCCGGAGAAAGGGCTGGCCTTGACCTAGAATCAAGACATCACAACATCCGTAAAGAGAAAGCCTGAAATATAGTTCAAAATTCCATGAGTTGCTACAGCTTTTTAGCACAGTCAATCCATATCCTTGACGTGGCCACATGAGTGTCAGCAGAAGGCTTGAAGTCAGTCCATGGCATCCTAGGGGAGACTGTTG
>NW_027770786.1:0-294 GCF_054177405.1 Leptonychotes weddellii | reverse complement strand
TGTTGCAGCTAGAGAAACATCCTCAGCAGATTCCCGAGCTGGAGATGCACTCAAGACTTCTGGAGTTCCGACACTGCCGGCCTTGTGAATTCTGATCCCTGTCCCCTGGCCTCGTCCCCAGAGCTTTGCTTTCCCCTGGCTCTGCAATTACTGGGGCCTGGGAAATTGGTAGGACTCAGCAGCAGCTGAAGGGTTGCCTTCGTCGTATATTTCCCTGCAGTCATGGCATGTGCCCCTGGTGGTGCACTTTCCCTTTGTTTCTAAACTAATTTCAGAATCCCTTAGCTGAGTCTT
>NW_027770785.1:0-294 GCF_054177405.1 Leptonychotes weddellii | reverse complement strand
TGGGCTCTTGGAGGGGAAGAGTCTTCTCTTGTCAGTTCCAGGTGCATAATAGGTTCTCAATAACTCTTAGACACTGGATCACCTTGTTCAGTAATTCTCAAACATGTGTGTATGTGAATTACCTGAAGAATGGGTTCGGGGGCGCCTGGGTGGCTCTGTCGGTTAAGCGTCCAGCTCTTGATTTGGCTCAGGTCATGATCTCAGGGTCCTGGGATCAGGCCGTGTTGGGCTCTGTGCTTAGCGGGGAGTCAGCTTGAGGATTCTCTCTGTCCCTCTCCCTTTGCCCCTCTCCCC
>NW_027770784.1:0-294 GCF_054177405.1 Leptonychotes weddellii | reverse complement strand
GGCTTAGCTGGGTCCTCTGCCTTGGGTCTCAGTGGCCGTGGTCAAGATGCCAGCGCAGCTGTAGTCATGTTGAGGCTTGGCTGAGGCAGGCTCCGCTTCCAAGCTTACCCATGTCATTGTCCGCAGCTTACTCCATCAAGATGAGGAAGCCAAGGAGAGGGGAGACAGAGAGAGAGAGAGACAGAGAGAGAGAGAGAGAGAGAAAGAGAGAGAGAGAGAGAAGACGTCTTTTGTAACCTTATCATAGAATGGACAGCTCATTCCTTTAGCCATTTCCCATTGGCTAGAAGGCCG
>NW_027770783.1:0-3819 GCF_054177405.1 Leptonychotes weddellii | reverse complement strand
GTACGCGGGGTGCGTGTGCGTAGTACGCCCGTGTGCGAGTCTACGTGGGGTGCGTGTGCATTTAGTACGCCCGTGTGCGAGTCCGTATGCGGGGTGCGTGTGCGTGTAGTACGCCGTGTGCGAGTCCGTACGCGGGGTGCGTGTGCATTTAGTACGCCCGTGTGCGAGTCTACGTGGGGTGCGTGTGCATTTAGTACGCCTGTGTGCGAGTCTGTATGCGGGGTGTGTGTGCTTGTAGTACGCCCGTGTGCGAGTCTGTACGCGGGGTGCGTGTGCGTAGTACGCCCATGTGCGAGTCTGTATGCGGGGTGCGTGTGCGTGTAGTACGCCGTGTGCGAGCGCACATGCAGTCCTGGGCTGTGCAGATCATTGTGAGCTGAGCGCTCAGACCTCACGGAACGGTCACACACGCGTGTGAGCGAGTCTGCACCCCCCGCAGCTCCTCCAGAATTGGCTGCCCCAAAGGCCCCCTCAGGGCCGAGCCTGGACCGGCAGTGAGACAGGGCACCCCCCTGAGCACACAGAAGCTTCTGTCCAGCTTGGTCCCCCTTGCTTCGGGCGGAGAGCAGTTTCTCGGGTGGCTGGCTCCCTTAGTGACTGGAGGTCCTCACGCCTTTCACGTGAGGGCACAGCATCCACACATCGAGGGGGAGAGCGGCCCGGCTGGGTCAGGATGAAACCATCTTCCCCGGGAGGAAAGGATTCAGACCCAGGGTTGGCTTCTGTGCGGAACTTCCTTGAGCTCCGAGCAGCATCCAGGCATGGCCTGGGGGAGGGGCGGGGGCTCTCCCTGCGGAGATCGGAGCTCCACCACCGGCCGGGGTGGGGAGGGCGCCTCACTGACGCGCACGCCGGCTCGAGCTGGGGGAGGGTGAGGGTCTGATCGGGAGCAAGACTGGGCCACAGCAGGAGCCTGGGTGGCTTCATCCCAAGGACACAGGCAGAGGCCACCCTCCCCAGCCAAGGGCAAAGGTCAGACAAAGGTGTAGGATGAAGAACCCGAATGTGTACTGTACCCTTCTAGAACCCAGCCCCGTCTGAAATCACCATACACTGAGAACAGTGACAAGCGTTAACGGTTCTCTTTTCCTCCTGCCTCCCCCCGTGGGGACAGATGGTCGACGCTTCCAAAAGCATCGAAGATGTCCACAAGGAAATCCACGCCCTCTGTGTGTACACCATCCAGGCTGCCGCGCAGAGGCCGCTGGGGGAGCTGTGGAAGTAGCCATGCCGCGCCCCCTCCTGTGGTCCTGCGAGGCCGAGCTGGGGGTACGTGGATGCCCGGACGACGTGCTCACGGAGCAGGACGCAGAGACAAGCAGCTGCGGGTCAGCCCCCAGGAGCCCGTGGGGCGTGCTGTGGTGCCGCTGTCCTCGGTCCTCTCTCTCACCCCCAAGATACCAGTAAATTACTGTGTTTTGTGCTTTCGTACGGGAATTTAACACACAGGCAGGCAGTTTCAGTGAAATGCCAGTCAGTTAAAATTCTCCTGAATTTCTTACAGGCGCTAATAAAAATTCATTTGAAAAGATACTGCAGAAGCTCTCGCTTTCCTTAGCCGCCGTGGGCTTGATGGAGCGTCCTTCCTAGTGGGCGAGGGCTGTGTCCCCGGGGCACGGGGGCCTGTCCAGTCTCAATGCTGCAGACGCAGGCTCGGCCGCTCGCTGTTGTCAGTCTGCCCTGTTTGAAGCTGCTCGGGGTGCTCTGTTGACTTCTGGGAGAATCCGGAGCGGAGAGCAGTGCAGAGTGCTGGACGGAGGGCAGGCAGGGATCCCCCCGTCCACTCAGTGGGTCTGGGTCCCCCCACCTGGAGGGGCAGCTGCCTTCTGTGGCTGGGATGGGATCTCTGTGTGAACACCAAGTGGTGACCCGGCGATTCCGACAGGGCCCAGGCAGAGCCTGCGTGCGGCCACAAGGGTCCGTGCTTGTCTGTGGTCACTGGGCAGCCGGCCCTCGGTCCCAGTCCTTGGGTGGCACCTCAGAAGGGGGCAAAGGATGTGACAGGTGAGCGTGGCTGGTGGCTGTGCGGCCTTGAGTGAGGCCACAAGGGGGCAGTCGTGGAGACCCAGTTCTGTGTCATCTGCTTACAGAGGGGACTCCAGCAGCTCCTGCGGCCCTGCTGACGGCCGGGCGTCGGCCGTGCACGGCCGTGCATCTGAAGCATCTGCTTACGTGCACCCAGACCAGGCAGCACACGTGTGGTCAGGGCCCGAGGACCTGCCACGGAGAGACAGAAGCCATCAGAACTGCAAACGGGGTTCGACTAGAGCCCCGGGGTCACCCACGGGGACAGTCCAACGGCACTGTCCGTAGCTGCCTTCGTGCTTCTTCACACAACCGAGGCCATGCACCCTGTGAGGAAAACGCGAGTCAGCCTGAAGTCCTAAGACCCCAAACCAGCCTCTCTGCCTCTTGCAGCCTCGTCAGGGCTGCTGGGGGGGGGGGGGGGCGGGGTGAGCGAGCTGGGGCTGTGGGGCCAGAGGTGGAAGGAACCTCCTTGGGAGGAACAGCCAGAGCAGAGAGGGTCCCGCGCGTGGGGGGCAGCGGGGCTGGGACGGGGGCAGAAACGGTCCGACACTTAAACTTTCTTCAGGAAATACAGCATGTGTCTTGAGACATCTGGCCAGGCCGGCCAACGGGGGCAGGGGGTGGGCGGGGAGGGTTACGGGCTGTGACACGGTCCAGAGCCCCCGGCTCCAGTGGCTTTTGCACGGGCGTGGGCAGAGTGATGGTCCCCGAAGATGGACACGCGGTCCTCCTGGAGCCTGGGGACAGGGCACCTGCACAGCGAGGTGGAGAGGAGAGGCCATCCTGCCTCGTCCGGGGAGGCCCAAGACGCAGCCACAGGGTCTCTGGCAGGGAGGCAGGAGCCCTAGTCAGGGGACATGGGGGGCAGCAGGATGGGTCAGAGGGCACTCAAGGTGGAAGGAGGGCCATGCACCCAGGGAACGCGAGCAGCTTCCAAAAGGGGGGGAAGAGAGGTAAACCTTGTCCCCTGGAGCCTCCAGGAGGAAACGGCCCTGTAGAGACCTTGACTTGGAGCCCCGGCCTCCGGGATCCTGACAGGAAGGCTCTGGCTTGAAGCTGCGGGTTGTGGAGGACGGTTCCAGCACAAGAAGGTCCCGCGGGCATTTTCTAGAGGCCACGATGCAGGTGGACTTCCTCAGCTGGGGATCAGCTCAGTGCTTCCCACTTGTGTCTGCCCTGGGCCCCTCGCAGCAGCGCCAGAGGGTGGGGGGCACCCCCGACCGTCCCACCACGGCCTTGCCCATGTCCTGCGTGCGCCTGCCCACAGCTAGCAGTCTCAGCCCACCTGGAGGGACGCTGCTTTCATGAAGCAAACTAAGGCTAACACCGCGCTGGGGACGCTTTCTACAAAGCTTCTTGAAGAAGGAGCTACTGTGCGTTCTCCCAAAAGCAGGTTCCCTTGTGGTTTTCACTTCGGGACCGCGAGGCCGAGGACAGCATCCCCACTTGCAGGCTGGGTGGGACGCGGGACGGGTCTGGGGCGATGAGCAGGCCACAGCCGCCCGCCAGACCCCACCCCAGAGCACCCCCCCTCCGTGGCAGCAGGAGCCTAGGCAACGTTCCTGCTCCGTCTTCCCACATCCACCTAGAACGTGAGGAGAAATCAAGACACAGACAACCAAGTGTTTTCTACTGAAACTGTTATTTGCCATTAAGAATTGCAAACTACACTACAAAGAATGAACAACATTCTCTTCAGTAAGCCTTTTTCAAAACACATGAAACAAAGCTCCCCGTGGGTCAGGCCGTCGCCCACGTCCCCAGTTTGTACCAGCTGCAGGGGCTGCCGAC
>NW_027770782.1:0-294 GCF_054177405.1 Leptonychotes weddellii | reverse complement strand
TCATCTCCAGTGCTTTGCCTCAGGGTTGGTGTGGGCTGAGGGGGGAGGGGCAGGGGGAAGTGCTCCCCCCACCCTCCTCCTGCATCTCCGACCTTCTTTCCCCTGCAGGGGCCCTTCTCCCACCCATTGCTGTTCCTGGAAGGCTCTGTTTGATGAGATTGTTCAGACCATGAGGAAAACACAAGTGTGAGGTGTTGCCTTCTCTAGTTGCTGTTTTCAAAAGCGCTTCGCTTTTTCAGGCCCTTAAGATGCTTCTGAACTGGACCATTTTCCTGCCTGTCGACTTCTGAATTT
>NW_027770781.1:0-294 GCF_054177405.1 Leptonychotes weddellii | reverse complement strand
GCACTTTACATATCCCTCAATTATATACCCATCATTATAAGAAGTTATTGTTCATTTAGGAATATCTCCCTCCTACTAGACTATGATACCCACCCCCACTTTCTGTATTCCCCACACTAAGCCTACCAAAATATCTGGCATTGGGTAGAATTCAGTAACTCTTTACTATTTAATTGACTAAAGGAATGGAAGAGAAATCTAATCCCTGAAGGAAAAAGGAATGTTACATCTGGAGAAAATACATCAGGATAAGGGAAATAGCTGTTCTGGAACACATGAAGGGGGATGAGGCTC
>NW_027770780.1:0-294 GCF_054177405.1 Leptonychotes weddellii | reverse complement strand
TTGTGAGCAGATGCTCTTTCACTGATAAAGGTAATTTGGTTAGCAATAATTCTGAATTTGAAATTTTCCATTTCACTGGGAATAAGAGTGTACACATAATGAATGAGCAGGCAAATGTATTATTGTCATCTTTCAGGTTGAAAAGACTCCTTTCACAAAGCCCTCCGTGGCAGGCTAGGGCATTGCCATCGCCTCAGCGTCCCCAGGAAGGTGCCTGTCACATCCACACGCACAGAGGCCACCACAATGTTGCTGGACACTTTTCTCAGCACTTTAAACGGCAGATCTACAGAT
>NW_027770779.1:0-294 GCF_054177405.1 Leptonychotes weddellii | reverse complement strand
CCACAGGCAGAGATATTAAAGCTACGGTCACGCTCTACTACAGGAGGGCAATCAATCAGTAATATCCAGGGTGATGATCCTGAGCCCCTGCGGCCCAGTGAAGCTCAGTTCCCTGGGAAGACAGTGCAGGGGAAACATTCATGCAATTCACAAAACAGTCTAACAGCAAAGGGTGAAACAAATGTTTTCCCCTCCATTATATACAAATTGCCCAGACACTTTGATTAACTAGACTCATTCCTGGGCGCCTGGGTGGCTCAGTCGGTTAAGCGACTGCCTTCGGCTCAGGTCATG
>NW_027770778.1:0-294 GCF_054177405.1 Leptonychotes weddellii | reverse complement strand
AGTTGGGAGAGCATGTGACTCTTGATCTTGGGGTTGTGGATTCAAGCCCTACATTGGAGGCAGAGATTACTTCATTACTTAAAAAAAATAAAATAAAATCTTTAAAAGAGAGAAAAGAAAGAAAGAAAGAAAGAAAATGCATTTCCTGTCTCTAACACTAACCTTGGACAAATCCGAATCAGCACTTTTTTTTTTTTTTAGAATCACCATTTCTTACATATAAAATTGGCAATAATAATCAGGTTATTTCCTTTTTAAGGAAACATACAATAGTAACACCTTTCTTACTTAGTT
>NW_027770777.1:0-294 GCF_054177405.1 Leptonychotes weddellii | reverse complement strand
TGGAATCGTTTCTCTCATTTCTCTTTCTACAGTTGCGTTGTTAGTGTATAAGAAAGCAACTGATTTCTGTGCATTGATTTTGTATCCTGCCACATTACTGAATTGCTGGATGGGAGTTCTAGTAATTTGGGGGTGGAGTCTTTTGAGTTTTCCACATAAAGTATCATGTCATCTGTGAAAAGAGAGAGTTTGACTTCTTTGCCAATTTGAATACCTTTTATTTCTTTTTGTTGTCTGATTGCTGTTGCTAGGACTTCTAGTACTATGTTGAACAATAGTTGTGAGATTGGGCAT
>NW_027770776.1:0-294 GCF_054177405.1 Leptonychotes weddellii | reverse complement strand
TTGGTTCCTTTTCATTTTGTTTGTATTCCTGATTAAAATGGATAGGTATATGGAACACTTCTTGTTTTTGAGGATTGAAAAAAAAAATTGAGTCAAAATAATTCTGTTCTTGACATTTCAAAACATGTTCACTTTCCTCTAATATTCTGTGGAATTAGTAATTAGTAATTTAGCTAGTTAGCTGGACACTTAAAATTCTAATTCTTTTATTGGTAATCTGTTTGGTTTTGCCTACATGATGCCTCTAACATACACACCCCTGGAGGATTTTAGGATGTTTTTTTTTTTTTTTTT
>NW_027770775.1:0-294 GCF_054177405.1 Leptonychotes weddellii | reverse complement strand
TGTTTGGGTGTTTAGTGTACATCTCCCCCACTGGAAAGTATGATCTGCACAGGCAAGGACTTTGTTTCATTCATAGCGGTTGCTTCAGAGCTTGGAAGAGGAGCGGGTTAGTAGCTTTGTGGAGGTGCTTTGACAGGTGTTACTGATGACTCATTCACAGCATGACTTTCTGTCTCCTCGAGTCTAGAGAGCTCAAGACGACAGTCCTCAAACTCCCTCACAGCTCTTGTTTATCTGAGAATTTCTTAGTTTCAATTTCAATTTTTGAAAAAATTGAGTATAGCTGACACACAG
>NW_027770774.1:0-294 GCF_054177405.1 Leptonychotes weddellii | reverse complement strand
GCACTCACTCTCACTCACTCTCTCTCAAATAAGTAAATCTTTATAAAAAAAAAAAAAAGTTTGATCGTGTGGTAATTTTATACTTAAATTTTTTCCCTTAAAGATTTTATTTATTTGACAGAGAGCGAGCATACAAGCAGGGGGAGTAGCAGAGGGAGAGGGAGAAGTACAGTCCCCACTGAGCACGGAGCCCAGCTTGTGGCCCTATCCCATAGGATCGTTACCTGAGCCAGAGTTAGGTGCTTAACCAACTGAGCCACACAAGCGCCCCTCTTTTTAACTTTTTGAGGAATT
>NW_027770773.1:0-3819 GCF_054177405.1 Leptonychotes weddellii | reverse complement strand
AAGCAGGCTTCCCGCTGAGCCGGGAGCCCGATGCGGGACTCGATCCCAGGACCCTGGGATCATGACCTGAGCCGAAGGCAGTCGCTTAACCAACTGAGCCACCCAGGCGCCCTAAATAAATAAAATCTTAAAAAAAAAAAAAAAAAAGTGTACAGGAAAAAGACCCTAATTTTTTTTTTCTTTTGGAGATGAGCACAGGAGTTGGGCGGGGAGAGGGGCAGAGGGATAGAGAGAATCTTAAGCAGGCTCCACACCCAGCACAGACCCCACACCCAGCACAGACCCCAAGGTGGGGCTTGATCTCATGACCCTGAGATGGTGACCTGAGCCAAAATCAAGAGTTGGATGCTTAACTGACTGAGCCACCCAGGCGCCTCAAGACATCAATATTTTTACCAGAGGGGAACTTTGGATGTTAGGATTATGGGTAATTTCTATTGATTTCTATCCTTTACTTTTCTCTATTTCCCAATATTCTACATTGAGAATATATTCAGGAAAAAGAAATTAAAAAAAAATAATCTGAGAGAGAGAGAGCAGCTTTCCTTCTTTTTGGGCAACTATTCCAGAAATATTTTAAGCCATGTATAATTTACTCATAAATCTACTGGCAATGAGGAAAGAAAGCACCTTACCTTTAGCAAAGTTGTATTTACAGGGTTCAGGCGAGAGTTGCATTCAACCTTAAAAAAAGTAAAAAAGATAAAACAATTTTATGAACCGCTAGAAAAATAAGAAATAGCTTGGCATGAGAATGATCTTCCAAGATCAACAGCTCAGTTTGGAGATGGCTGAATCAGTCAAAGAAATTACCAAAATACAAAGTAAGAGATATATGATGTACTTGGTATCTGATTATTTCTGAGTAAATCTAAAAGTCTGGCTAATATCATTTTCTGAATCTGTTGCGAGTATTTAAAGAACTGTATGTTGAATCTAATTTCTCCTACTGGCTAGGAGAACTTGGGGGCTAATTACCTATTTTAAAATGTGAACTGGACCATAGCCCTCACCTGCTGGGGTTCTGATGGCTTCCCGGCACAAATGGCCCTGACCAAGCCCAATCCCCACTCCCCTTATACCTTCCCTATACCCTGGGTTTGCCATTCTGCACACCCTCTTTTCTGACTCAAGGTCTTTCACTATTCCACCTAAATACTGACTACTCTACGTTTTTTTTCTTTCACAGCAGTTATCATAATTAAGAATTACAACCTTTGTGTTTACGTGTTTGGTATCCTATACTCTCATACCCATGAAGGCAGAGACCTCAAAGAAAAGCTTTAACCTCTAGGTTCAGCAATGTTTTATGGCTAATTTAATCACCAAAATCTCTCCTTTTACACATGCTTGCCAAGCATACACACACAAAACACTGCTAAGAGTCTGGAATCCACTAGGGTAAAAACATACAGTACAAGGCTGAATGACATCACTTCAAAATTTCACAACTGAGCTGAGTATAGAAGGATGAGTAGGATTTCAAGAGACACAGTAAAAAGAAGGGGTGGGTGTTTGAAGTTTTCCAGAGTCAGGGGGAAAGCATCAGCAAAGAACCAGGAGATGTGAAGTGGATGTACAGGGCACGTGTGGGGTTACAGAGGTGTGGTGTGAAGATGCACTGCAAGGCAAGTCTGGGAGGCAGACTGGAGTTGACCATGGAAGGCAAGGAGCCATGGAAGGTTTCTGAGGTAAAAGGATTTGTTTTAGTAAAGTAACCAGCAGTGGCCTGTATGACAGACTACAGAGGCAATGAGCCAGTTAGGGAGTTTTTAAAATTACCTAGGCAAGAACCAGTAATCCAGCTGAAATCTGGGGATTGCTGATGGGCAGGTATACAAAACTCTTCTATAACCAGGGGATGATCTAAAAACCAGGATCACCAAACCAGTTTTTGCTCTACACAAAGGACAATGCAGGCAGTGATCAGCAAATATACCAGTGTACTACAGAATAGCATTAACTCGAAACTGTAGAATTTAAAAACTGGATCCCTAATTGCCAAGCACAGTGCTTAGAACATAGTAGATATGCAATAAATATTTTCAGGAAGAATGAACTCCCCACATCTGGATTTAATTTAATAAATCATGCTTTCCTTGGTTTACCACTGTGTAACTTCTGTAACTCTGTAAGAAGTCTCCATATCTGGTAAGCCAAATGCAATGGTTGTTTTTTTGACATGTCTACTCTCTCCCTAGCTCACCAAATGCATACTCCATCTTATTCATTTTTGTATTCCCCATAGCATCGAGCAAATAGGGAAAAGCTCAAAAAATGAGGCTGAATAAGTGAGCAAGAATAGCAAAAACGACCAAAACTTAAGGAGCTCCTTCCTGCTCTTCCATGCATGGATAGTCCTCTAATCCCTACCAATTTGTGGAATAAAATGCTAGCTCTCACAAGCTAGAATCTGTCTGGAAGAGCATCTCCTTTGTGATACAGACAGGGCTCCTAAGGTTCTTACCTATAAATGCTCAAGATGAGGAAATCAGAAAACAAGACCTTGGCCAATCTATCTAGTCATGAAAAATAATTGGAAATGTTGCTTTAAGTCCATGCAAGTTTAAAAAAATAACTCAGCTTATCAGAAAATTCTGATGAAGGGTATTTTCTAAAAACAACACCGTTTTCTTATTTTAGGTCACATGTTTATGGAGAAAAAAAATTTTTTTAAATAATATCTACACCCAATGTGGGGCTCAAACTCATGACCCCAAGATGAAGGGTCACATGTTCCACCAACTGAGCCAGTCAGGCACCCCTGAAGAAATGTTTTTGATAAATATTTTTGTAGCATGTATCTCCACCTTTTTAGCCAGAAAAGACTGACCTTTATAAATCTCCTTCATGATGAATTGGGATCATCACTATAACTTTATCACCTTTGGGGAATTTTTTTTTTTTTTTGTAGTTAAGGGTCATTTACCTCTGTGCTAAAGCCATGCCATGTATTTTATAACAGACACAAAATGTCTTACAGGATGATTCAGGGAGGTATGAATATATCATTACATCGACCTCATCTTATACTTACCCTGCCCCATTAACTTTCTCACCTATGTCTACAACCCTGATTAACTACTAGAATCCCTTTCCCAAAAAAGCCTTACTCCCTAATGTTTTTCTCTAAACAGAGCAGAAGTGAAGGCTGCCAAAGAAAACCAGGTAATCTCACACAGATACCTCTTATATTACATATACTGTGGGAAAGACAAGTAAACACTAACAGATACGTGAAAAACTGTCAACTTCATTTGTAATAAAAAAAAATGCACATTAAAACAGTGGGACACCATTTTTAACCTATTAAATTATTAACAAAATTTAAAAATCCAATGCTGGACAAGTTGCTGTAAAACAGGCACTCTCATACACTGCTGGTGCCAACACACTACTATGTCCTTTCTGGAAAGGAATTTGGCAAATGTAATAAAAAATTTTGCAAAGGTTTATGATTTTTGACACATTAATTCCACTTCTAGAAATCTATCCCAGGGAAATGATAAAAAATTTGATATGGATGTTCAATAGCTACATTATCAATGGTGCAGAATCTGGTATCATCAACTGGAGAATGAGGTTAAACAAAGGTACATTTACAAGACTAAATATTATACAGATGTACTGACTTCATAATATGGAAAAAGGCTATCAAAAATGCTATCAGTCAGGGCGCCTGGGTGGCTCAGTCGTTAGGCGTCTGCCTTCGGCTCAGGTCATGATCCCAGGGTCCTGGGATCGAGCCCCGCATCGGGCTCCCTGCTCCGCGGGAAGCCTGCTGCTCCCTCTCCCACTCCCCCTGCTTGTGTTCCCTCT
>NW_027770772.1:0-294 GCF_054177405.1 Leptonychotes weddellii | reverse complement strand
CCTGCAGCCGGCACGCTTAGGTGGTTGGGAACGGGGCCCTTGCCGCCTTGCCGCCGAAGCTGTGGATTTCGGTCAGCCCCTCCGGTCGTGGTCCAGCTGGAGGAGCACAGAATCCCAGGCCTTGTCATCTGGAGCATGAAGTCGATGTGCGGTTAGGACCCACGGTCAGGCCACACTGCCCCCGCTGGTCCCTACCGCTGCAGCGGCGTGTGGAGACATGCACCTTGGGGTCCAGGCTCACAGCTAGCCTCAGTGTCTCCATCCCAGAAGGGGATTCCAGGGCGCATCATCTTG
>NW_027770771.1:0-294 GCF_054177405.1 Leptonychotes weddellii | reverse complement strand
TAAAATCTTAAAAATAAAAAAATAGGGTGCCTGGGTGGCTCAGTTGGTTAAGCGACTGCCTTCGGCTCAGGTCATGATCCTGGAGTCCCGGGATCGAGTCCCGCATCAGGCTCCCTGCTCAGCAGGGAGTCTCCTTCTCCCTCTGACCCTCCCCCCTCTCATGCTCTCTCTATCTCATTCTCTCTCTCAAATAAATAAATAAAATCTTTAAAAAATAATAAAAAATAAATAAATAAATAAATAAAATAAATAAACCTGTGCTCAAGTTCTGGTAACACTCCCTCTGCTCTGCCC
>NW_027770770.1:0-294 GCF_054177405.1 Leptonychotes weddellii | reverse complement strand
GCAAGGGAGGAGACGGGGGAATCACAGGAAAGGAGAAACAGTGGAGAGAATCAGGAAAGAGAAAGACATGAACAGATTAATAGACAGAAATCCTCCGGAGGGAGAAAGAAGGGGAACCCAGATCTGGGTGAGTGGTGGTTAATGAGACATGGGTGATTCGGTTGTGATACAGTGACCTGTGTCTCCATAATGTATTTAACTTTAAATTTGCTTGTTTGAGTTGAACAGATGAGAAAGAGAATTACTGTTTATAAGGCTCGTGCATTTTATAATTATTTGCATCATAAAATAGCT
>NW_027770769.1:0-294 GCF_054177405.1 Leptonychotes weddellii | reverse complement strand
TTCTTCCTTTAGGAACGCCTAGGTGGCTCAGTCGGTTAAGCGTCTGCCTTCGGCCCAGGTCATGATCCCAGGGTCCTGGGATCGAGCCCCACATCGGGCTCCCTGCTCAGCGGGAAGCCTGCTTCTCCCTCTCCCACTCCCCCTGCTATGTTCCTTCTCTCGCTGTGTCTCTATCTGTCAAAAAAATAAATAAAATCTTTTTAAAAATAAATAAAATCTTAAAAAAAATCTTCCTTTATTTAGTTTTTATTTTTATTATTTTTAATATTGCCGTCTTTTAAAGAATGATCCCAC
>NW_027770768.1:0-294 GCF_054177405.1 Leptonychotes weddellii | reverse complement strand
TGAGTAGCAATTTTTTTTTAAATAAAAAATGTGACAAGCATCCTCTAATATATACACATTTATTATTTATAAATTATATACACATACTACTGTATGAATACACCTGGCAAGTGGTTGCCAGATGTAACACATTAGAGAAAAAAAAAAAAAAAGGCAGAAAAATGAGAGGCTAAAATAGCAAATAAATGGAATTTTTAGCCTGGGTGATATATACATGGGTATTTGTTTTATTATTTTATAAACTGCACATGTGCATGTTTGTATATCTTATGTATGTTTGCCCTGTTTTCCTAT
>NW_027770767.1:0-294 GCF_054177405.1 Leptonychotes weddellii | reverse complement strand
TGCTCTGCGGGGAGCCTGCTTCTCCCTCTCCCACTCCCCCTGCTTGTGTTCCCTCTCTCGCTGTGTCTCTCTCTGTCAAATAAATAAAATCTCTAAAAAAAAAAAAAAAGATACAGTAATCAAGACAGTGTGACATTAACAAAAAGCATAACCCATAGATAATGGAATAGAATAAAGTGCAAAAATAAATCCACACAAATATGGTTAATTGTTTTTGACAAAGGAGAATGGCAATTCTTTGGAGAAAAGATAGTTTTTTCAATAAACGATGTTGGAACAATTGGACATCCATAT
>NW_027770766.1:0-294 GCF_054177405.1 Leptonychotes weddellii | reverse complement strand
GGAAATCCACTGGCACATCATAAATGTCTCTTGATTGATAGACTGAGCATCTTGTAGGAAATCAGTTTTAAATTCCCAGACCCCATTTGCAAGGTTACCCTTCTCAAAAATAAAAATGGATTTTTTTATTATGTTATGATAATCACCATACATTACATCATTGGTTTTTGATGTAGTGTTCCATGATTCATTTTTTGTGTATAACACCCAGTGCTCCATTCAGTACGTGCCCTCTTTAATATCCATCACCAGGCTAACCCATCCCCCCCTCCCCTCTAGAACCCTCAGTTTGTT
>NW_027770765.1:0-294 GCF_054177405.1 Leptonychotes weddellii | reverse complement strand
ATGGGGCGCTCGGGTAGCTCAGTCGGTTGCATGTCCAACTCTTGATTTCGGCTCAGGTCATGATCTCAGGGTCCTGGGATCGAGCTCCATGGGGGGCTCTGCATTCAGCGGGGAGTCTGCTTGAGATTCTTTCTCCCTCCCCCGACCCCTGCTCACGCTCTCTCTCTAAATAAATCAAAATCTTTAAAAAAAAAAAAAATCATTTTATGACATCAGTTTCTCCACAAGTATTCCTGCCTAGATCAAAAACAAGCTCCTTTGATGTGTATATATATATATATATTTTTTTTTTTT
>NW_027770764.1:0-294 GCF_054177405.1 Leptonychotes weddellii | reverse complement strand
GGCATCATGAGGCAGGATCCCGGCACGGGGAAGGCTGCTGCCCGGGAAACAGGTGGTCCCGGAGCTCAGCCCCGCAGGATGGGGAGGTGTAGGCAAGGAGGACGAAGTGCCTTCCGGAAGGAACACTGTGTGCATACAGATGGCAGCCCCCGAAGAGGGTGGTGGAGCTGGAGGGTGGTGGGTGTTCAGGGGGCTGGAGAAGGGGACCAAGAACGGGCAACGGCAGGCATGGCAAGCTGCACTGAGGGCCAGACGGGTGCAGCCGCTCTGAGGAATCTGCCTTTATCCAAAAGG
>NW_027770763.1:0-294 GCF_054177405.1 Leptonychotes weddellii | reverse complement strand
TGTTTTTTACTGATTCAATCTCTTTACTTGTTATAGGTCTATTTAGGTTGTCGACTTCTTCCTGAGTCAGTTCCAGGAATTCTCCATTTCATCTAACTTGTTTCACTTACTGTCATCTATTGTTCATACTGTTCTCTTATGGACCCTTTATTTCTGTAAGGTTGGTAGCAATTTCTCCTTCCATTTCTTTTTTTTTTTTTAGATTTTTATTTATTTATTTATTAGAGAGCGAGCGAGAGAGAAACAGCGTGAGAGAGGAGAGGGTCAGAGGGAGAAGCAGGCTCCCTGCCGAGC
>NW_027770762.1:0-3820 GCF_054177405.1 Leptonychotes weddellii | reverse complement strand
ATCTACCACCTGAACCAAATACCAAATCTCCATCACAAGGTTCTCGTCAATAGATTAAATATGTTGTGAATTACAGTCCTACGCCCAGCTAGAGTTAGATGCTGTGGTGTCTTTAGGGAGACCAGCTTCAAGTTGCAGAGATAAACTTAATATGATTAAGAAGCAAGTTTAAAAACAAAACAGTTAGAAAAAAAAAAAAGCCATACAGGGTAAGTCCAGAAGTACCTAGCTATGTGTGGCAGGTAAAGCTCATTGTTGGCACTCAGAAGGAAGAGAGACCAGGGCAAACTGGAACAGTCATAGCAGTCACTGAGGGAATTAAACTTGAACAATCTCTAGAAGCTCTTCATGTGTACTATTTCATCCGTATCTTACAGCTACCCATTGTGGTATTGTCATTACCACTATCATACAGAAGAAGAAATAGAAGCTCAGAGAGGTTAAGGGTCTTGTTCAAGTTTGCACAACGTTTAAATAGTGGTACCAGGATTCAGGTCCAAATTTGTTCAACTCCAACATCATGTTTCCTCTTGGACATTTTATTGGGGATGAAGACATCCAGCTTTTGAGTCATGGTACTATTCTAAGCCCCTACTTTGAAAAGGAACATACTCAGAACTTTTGTTCTGCACACATTAGGGTAACTGGAACAAGACTTCACCAAAACAATGAGAAAACTGGAAGAAATATGTAAAACAACTGTTTTCAAACATTGGATATCAGGCAATGTGAGACTATGATCCCTAAGAGAGGAAAACAAATGAGGTGAACCCTGCATTTTTCTTGGCTTTCTGCCTGAAGGCATTTCTAAACCACAGTATGGGGGGCACCCAACAGAACACAGTGGTGAGTTGAGAAGAAAAATATTGAGAAGAAAAATGAGTGGAGAAGAAAAATATTGAGGAACTGAGGGAAGCCGAGATAGCTGACATTTATAAGGAACATAGCAGAGAAATAACTTTGGAAATTTTGATTCTCTTGCTGAATACTAAGCCATAATTGATGCCAGGAAAACAAACAAACAAACAAACAAACAGGAAGCTTTAAACTGAAGCAATTCTCATGGCTTATGCCAGGCTGGAAGACATTTGAATTCCAACCAGTGAGAGTAGACACTCCTCAATGAACACTTGAGACTCTAGAGACCCGAGAAGGTTCATAACTTACTGGTAAGTCTAAGCTAGACCTACTTTAGTAAAATTTAACACAAAAAACCTCAAAATAATGAAGCTGATTCACAAGTAACTTAACTAGCTGAAAGAAAAATGTTTAACATTTTTAAAGAAAGAAATCTGGCACCCAACAACATAAAATTCAAAATGTCCAGCATATAACAACAAATAGAATGAATACAAAGAAACAAGAAAATGTCAGCCATTACCAGAGAAAAAGGTCACCTACTACAAACAGACACAGAGATAATAGAAATGTAAAATTAGGAGACTAATACCTTAAAAGATAAAGGCAGATAGATTAGGACGATACACAGGCTTTGAAAGAAAATATGAACATAATGAGATAGAAAAGGAAAAAGACCCAAATGGAAATTGTAGAGCTGAAAAATACAGTGTCATAAATGACAAACTCTCTGGATGGGATTAAAAGAGATGAACACTGTAGGAAAGAAAAATCAGTAAACTTGATGACATAGCAATATATATTATACATTATCCAATGTGAAGCTCAGGAAGCAAAGTGTCTGGGAAAAAAAAATGAACATGGGCCTCAGTGACAATACAAAGCAGTCTAAAATATAAGGCAATGAGTCCCAGAAGGAGAAGAGAGAGAGGGGAGCATAAAAATATTTGAATAAACAAAGTTTTAAAGTTTTCCTTTTTTTTAAAGATCTTTTATTTGAGAGAGAGAGCATGCACAGCAAAGGGAGGGGCAGAGGGAGAAGGAGAAGGAGAGGGAGAAGCAGACTCTGTTGAGCAGGGAGCCTGACATGGGGCTTGATCCCAGGACCCTGAGATCATGACCTGAGCTGAAGTCAGATGCTTAACTGACTAAGCCACCCAGGTGCCCAAGGTTTAAGGTTTTCTAAACGTGATGAAAATTATAAATTGACAGACTCGATATACTCAATGAACTACAAGGAGGGTAACACAAAGTTACCCTAGTAACCACACTAGTATACCAATATCAACTTGATGAAAATCAGTGATGAAGATAATATCCTTAAAGTATCCATAAGGCAAAGAACCCCACATGACATGTAAGAAAAACAATGAATTGCTACAGATTTCCCATCAGAAATAATGCAAGCGATTGGACACTAGAAAAACATCTTCAGAGTTTCAAAAGTAAACATTGTTCAATCTGGAATTCTATATCCAGCAAAAAGATCCTTGGAAAATAAGGGTGAAATAAAGACATTTTCAGAGAGACAAATGTTGAAAGGAATTTGTCACCAACAGACCTATTTGAACACAAAGGTAAAAGATTTCTCAGACAGTGTCTGCCAAGAAGTGATTATGATTGGTCATGGAATTTAAGTTGAGGAAGGGAAGGAGCAATGTCAAAGGGACAGGGTAAAGGTGGATAATCAGTAGATCAGTTGTCTAGATGGTGTCATGAGAATGTTGAAACTGAAGTTCTAGAGGGAATGAGGTAGAAAAAAAATAGGGCTATCAAAAAATAGAATGTAGTAAATTAAAAATATTGAAGGATTTGTAGTTATTGGTAATTATGAAGTTCAAGGTAAGGACCAGGGGAGTGCAATTTCTGTTAAACATGGCTGTTTGGAGAAATGATACATAACAGAGTTCTAACCACAGAGATGCAATTTTAGCCACCAGGACAGAAAAGTTCCCTACATCTTTTTTCCCTGCTGGTACTTCATTCTGGCCAAGATCTCATAGCTGATTTCTATTCAGTGTCTCAGGCTCAAGCACAGTGGTGGGCCACCTTGAGTTCTGACTTTACGGTAGCCACTTTCGAGTGAGTGATATGTTTGACAAAGTAATATAAGAACAGAATTATATATCTTTTAATGAAGAACTGTTAAAATAAAAAAAAAATTCAGAGGGGGGGGCCCAGAGATGAAAGCAGCCTTTAAAAGCTCTGGGGCAAATTGCAGTTCCACTTAGACCCATAGGCTGTCACCCCAGCAAACCCTTGGCCAACCATTCAAACATCCTGTCACTAAGGTCATGCTTGTCATTTCGACTAAGTGGTGCAGAGTGACTCCTCTTGAGCTGCAGGTCACCATGACTTTTTGTCTGAGAAATTGATGGATTGCAAACATTGGCTGAAACAGGCAAATGCCAGGCTCAGGAACAACTCTGTGGACTGTTGCTGAAATTCTCCGCTTTCAGAGTAATATCCTTAAACTCCCTCAGGGCTTTTGTATATTTTTTTCTAAGGTGAATAACCACATTATTCAGGAAGAACAAGGAAATCAATGGTGGCATAAGAGGGAAGAATGGGATGACTTGAAAATCTAACTAAGAATGGATTTCAAATTCATTGCATTCATCCATTATTCAAAGACTATGATTCTAATCCTTCTGAAAAAGATTTTTTTTTAACCACCAAGACAGAGTAAACTGAAAACATGACAGATGGGCCTCTTTTCTGTAGCTCACGATGAGTTCCTCGTAAAAGTGACCAGCCTAAATTCTATCCTCTATTCTAGAGATTGCTCAAGTTTCGTTCCTTCAGTGAATGCTGTGACTGTTCCAGTTTGCCCTGGTCTCTCTTCCTTCTGAGTGCCAACAATGAGCTTTACCTGCCACACATAGCTAGGTACTTCTGGACTTACCCTGTATGGCTTTTTTTTTTTTTCTAACTGTTTTGTTTTTAAACTTGCTTCTTAATC
>NW_027770761.1:0-294 GCF_054177405.1 Leptonychotes weddellii | reverse complement strand
CAAGGCCAAATAACACTCCATTCTATATGTGTACCACTTGTTCTGATCCATTCACCTGTCAAAGGACACTTGGGTCTCCTCCATATCTAGACTATAGTGGGTAATGCAGCAACCAAAATCAAGGTGATTATACCTCTTCAAATTAATGTTTTATTTTCTCTGCATGAATACACAGCTGTGAAAATAATGGATCACATGTTATTTCTCTGTAATTTTGAAGGAATATTCAGACTGTTTTCCCCATAGGGTGCCACAAATTACATTCCGCCCAGCAGTGCATGAGGGTTCCTGGTT
>NW_027770760.1:0-294 GCF_054177405.1 Leptonychotes weddellii | reverse complement strand
ATCCTCACTAACACTTGTTGTTTCCTGAGTTGTTCATTTTAGCCATTCTGACTGGTGTGAGTTGGTATCTCATTGCGTTTTGATTTGTATTTCCCCGATGTGGAATGATGTTGAACATTTATTCATGTGTCTGCTAGCCATTTGTAGGTCTTCTTTGAAGAAATATTCCTCTATGTGTTCTGCACATTTCTTGACTGGACTTTTTTGTTGTTGTTGAGGGGGTGTTGAGTTTGATAAGTTCCTTAAAGAATTTGGACACTACCCCTCTATCTGATATGTCATTTATGAATATCT
>NW_027770759.1:0-294 GCF_054177405.1 Leptonychotes weddellii | reverse complement strand
CTCTAGAACCCTCAGTTTGTTTTTCAGAGTCCATAGTCTCTCATGGTTCATCTCCCCCTCCGGTTTCCCCCTTCATTTTTCCCTTCCTACTATCTTTTTTTTTTTTTTACATATAATGTATTATTTGTTTCAGAGGTACAGGTCTGTGATTCATCAGTCTCACAATTCACAGTGCTCACCATATGAGCTTTTTTAAAAACAGAAAAACTAGGGGCACCTGGGTGGCTCAGTTAAGTGTAGAACTCTTGATTTCGCTCAGGTCATGAATCTCGGGGTCCTGGGATCAAGCACCGT
>NW_027770758.1:0-294 GCF_054177405.1 Leptonychotes weddellii | reverse complement strand
TTGTTTTCTTTAAAGATTTTATTTATTTATTTGAGAGAGAGACAAAGAGAGCATGAGCAGGGGGAAGGGGCAGAGGGAGAGAAGGAAGCAGACTCCCTGCTGAGCAGGGAGCCCCACACGGGGCTCCATCCCAGGACCCCGAGATCATGACCTGAGCCAAAGTCAGATGCTTAACCAACTGAGCCACCCAGGCGCCCCGCGTGTGTGTGTGTGTGTGTGTGTGTGTGTGTGTGTGTTTTAAGATTTTATTTATGTTTTTGACAGAGAGAGACACAGTGAGAGCAGGAACACAAG
>NW_027770757.1:0-294 GCF_054177405.1 Leptonychotes weddellii | reverse complement strand
TGTGATGGGTGTGGAGTCTCCTTGAGATTCTCTCCCTCTGTCCCTCCCCCACCTCTGCTCGTGCTCGCTCTCTCTCAAATAAATAAAATCTTAAAAAAAAAAAAAAAATTTAGAGTATAGAGGGGAAATAAATATCTTTGTTATTGTTTGCATAATGAAACCCTGGAAGGTTACATAAGAAATAAATTAAAAAAAAAAATAGAAGTTAAAGTATGCAAGGTCACTTGTGGTTAGCAGCATGAATCCGACTATTTACATTACTATTTTTCCCCACAAATGATTTTTAAAGTAATG
>NW_027770756.1:0-294 GCF_054177405.1 Leptonychotes weddellii | reverse complement strand
TCTCGATGTTCTGTCAATTATTGAAGTGGGATATTGAAGTCTCCTATTATTGCTTTGCCCTTTCTCTTTTCAGTTGTGTCAATATCCACTTTATATATTTCAGTGCTCTGATGGTGCGTACATATATATTTATAATTGTTACATATTACTGGTGGATTGATCCTTTTGTCATTATATAATATCCTTTTTTGTCTTTTGTGGGAGTTTTTGATTTAAAATCTATTTTTTTTTAAACATGAGTGCAGTCATTCCTGCTCTCTTTTGGTTACTATTTGTGTGGATATCTTTTTCCAT
>NW_027770755.1:0-294 GCF_054177405.1 Leptonychotes weddellii | reverse complement strand
TACCTCAGAGGGCATTCACGGATAGCCACAACATTAAAAGTATGATAGCCATAACATTAAAAGAAACATATATATTTCTTTATATATATATATATAGAGAGAGAGAGAGAGATTTGTTTGAGAGAGAGGGAGAGAGCACACACGAAAAGGGGGAGAGGCAGAGGGAGAGAGAGAATCTCAAGCAGATTCCCTGCTGAGCATGGAGCCCGACAAAGGGCTTGATCTCACAACCCTGACATCCTGACCTGAACCAAAATCAGAAGTCAGATGCTTAACCAACTGAGACACCCAGGT
>NW_027770754.1:0-294 GCF_054177405.1 Leptonychotes weddellii | reverse complement strand
CTAAAACTAATGATGTAATGTATGGGGATTAACATAAGAATAAAAAATAATAATAAAATTAAAAAAAGTAGATCCAAAGAGTTCTCATCACTAGAAAAAAAAAAAAATAAGTGTTTAACCTACGTCAGTTGTTGCTTGACATTCAAGTGGGAAGATGAGGACCGAAAACTATTCTTTGGATTTTGGTCACAAACAGATGTAGTAGACATTTGATTGAATAGGACTTTAGTAATTAAGACTTTCTGTATGTTAATTAAATTTCTGAATAAAGTGGTGCAAGGAACTCTTAAGGCT
>NW_027770753.1:0-294 GCF_054177405.1 Leptonychotes weddellii | reverse complement strand
CTGGGTGTTGTGCATGAACAATGAATCATGGAACACTTCATCTAGAACTAATGATGTAATGTATGGGGATTAACATAAGAATAAAAAAAAAAAAGAAAAAAAAAGTTGGGGTAGACCTAAATGAAATAAAATGGATTAAAAAGTTACATAAAATATATTCAGTATTATTTCCTAATCATTATAAAAGTCAAAAAAAAAAATAAATTTTTATGTACAGGGTAGGGTAGTAGTGTTTTTATGTCATAGAATTATCTGTAATATAATCTAAAATATACTATATGCTTTCAATTAAAT
>NW_027770752.1:0-3820 GCF_054177405.1 Leptonychotes weddellii | reverse complement strand
AACAGTCTTGCACAATTCACAGCGCTTACCAGAGCACATACCCTCCCCAGTGTCTATCACCCAGTCACCCCATCCCTCCCACCCCACCCCCCACTCCAGCAACCCTCAGTTTGTTTCCTGAGATTAAGAATTCCTCATATCAACCATCACTTCTTTTTTTAAAACTTCTTCTCTTGGCTTAAAAGGAACCACACTATCCTGGTTTTCTTCCTACCCAATTGATAAACCACACCTTCTCATTTTCAATTGCTGATTTCTCCCTAGCAGACCTTAAATTGTTGGGAGAGACCAGGGCTTGGTCCTCGGCTCTTTTCTTTTCCTATATGCTCTCCCGAGGTAACACCATCCAGGACCATGGCTCTCCACCCACGGTCTTACCCACATCAGTAAGCATCACTATCCACCACGCTGTTCAAGCCGAAAAAACCTAAGAGTTGGTTCTAAAATGAATAAGACATGGGGATGCAATGTACAGCATAGGGAATATAGTCAGTAATACTGTAACAACTTTGTATGGTGACAGATGGTAGCTAGATTTTTTTGTGGTAACCATTTCATAATGCATATAAATATCGATTCAACTATGTTATACACCTGAAACTAATACAATATCATATATCAATTATTCTTTAATAAAATGAAATAATATATAAACTCCTTATGAAAACCTACATGAGGGATGCCTGGGTGGCTCAGTTGGTTAAGCGTCTGCCTTCAGCTCAGGTCATGATCCCAGGCTCCTGGGATCGAGCTATGTGTCAGGCCCCCTGCCCCTGCTTGTGCTCTCTCTCTGACAAATAAAATCTTTAAAAAAAGAAAGAAAGAAAACCTACATGATCTATTTGGTCCCTAAATGTTTGTCTAACGTTGTTTCTTAACAGTTTTCCCCTTCCCCACTACACTCCAGCCTCAATGGCCTTTTTTCCGTTCCTTGAAGCAACCAAGCTATTTAGTGGCCTTAGGACTTTTTGCATTAGCTGTTCCCTCTCCTTAGAATGCTTGCCTCACCTCTAGCAGCTTGATGAGGATGGATTCTTGCTATTCAGACCTCGGTCTAAATATTGAGAGACTTTCCTAGCCATCCAGTCTAAAATAGCCACCCAGTATCTCATAACCGTGGTGTCTCACCACCTGGTTGGATGTGGGAGACAAATGTGGGGTGACGATCAGGTGAAAGCCAGTGGTGCAGGCGATGAAAGGCAGAACAAAGAAGAAAGAAGTTTATTGAATACACCGCAAGGGAGCATCAGGCAGGACAGCAAAGGAGAGACCATCTGCCATGAGGCCATGGGTGGGGGCTGTATTTAAAGTGGGAAGGTGAGGAGGTATGGGGACATATGGAATTTTCCCTCTTTTGGTAACTGTGCCTGGTTGTAAATAGCCCATTGGTCAGCTAGGACTTATGGATATTTTGAGCTGGGTGGACTGATGGGCCTGTCTGTATTCAGCCAGGTGTTGCTGTGGGCCCTTTTGCCTTAATCAAGTTGCCATGGCACAAGCCTGTTGTCTAAACACAGCCTCTACAATAACCCTACTTTAATTCTCTACAGAGGACCTCTTACTATCTGATCTTTTCTATTTATTTAATTATTGACCATTTTTCTCAAATAGAATGTGGGCTCCATGAAAACAAGGAACTTGGCTTGTTCATCACTACATTCCCTGAACCTACCACAAAAAGTTGTTCTGTGAATTCATTCATTCATTCAGCAAGAAATGTGTAAAATTGATACGAAGAAAACCATGAAATTTTCTGAGGGAAAAAATAAATCTCTGAATAAGTGGGAAAACATGCGCAGTTCCTGGATGAGAAGCTCAGTTTGTTCCAAATGAATCTACAAATTTATTATCATTTTAATCAAAATCCCAACTGGATTTTTTTTTTTAAGATTTTATTTATTTATTTATTTGAGAGAAAGAGAGAGAGAGAGAACAAGCAGGGGGAGGAGCAGAGGAAGAAGCAGGCTTCCCGCTGAGCAGGGAGCCCGATGTGGGACTCAATCCCAGGACCCCGGGACCATGACCTGAGCCGAAGGCAGACACTTAACGACTGAGCCACCCAGGAGCCCCTGGATTTTTTTTTTTTTAAGTAAGTTCTACACCCATTGTGGGGCCTGAACTCAGCACCCTGAGATCAAGAGTCACATGCTCTACCAGCTGAGACAACCAGCTCCGCCCCCCACACAACTCGATTTAACTTGACAAGTTGATTCTAAAATTTATCCAGATGAGAAAATGGATAAGAATAGTTAGGATGTTATTGAAAAAGAGAAATATTAAGATGGTTAGGTGCCCTGCAGATATCAGAATATTTTATAAGTTGGCAGTGGCAGATAAATGTCCAAATGGACTTGCAAAATGGAACCAAGAGTCCAAAAAGGGATCAATATATACATGCAAAGGAGTATATGATGGATGTGGCATTTCAAACAATTGAGGAAAGAAGTGATTGATTATTCACTGATGTTAGGACTCCTGGCTATCCCTTTGGAGGAACAACTCACTATCTTGAAGGGGGGAAGTCCTTAACTTGGACCAGCCTTAAAATAAAATGACAAGTGGATTAAAGAACTAAATAAAGAAAAAAAAATGTAAAAGTGCAAAAAGTAACAATGAGATACCTATCAGATTGGCAAAAACCTTTTAAATTTGATAGTATGTAGGTCTGGGAAAGGTGTGGAGATAAGCACTCTCATTAACTATTAATGGGAATATAAATTAATATCAATTCATATCAACGGAAATTTAAACTAAATATATTTTTTGACCTAGAAGTTCCACTGCTAGGAACTTACCATGCAGGCATCTTTGCGAAAGGTACATATGTAAGGACTTTCACAGCAGCAGTGCTTATAATAGTAAGGGAATTTTTTTTAAGTACTAGAAGAAAATATGGGATAGAATATACTAAAACACCTCTTGAGATTTCCTTTCTTATATTTCCAGTGATGTTATGCTTAAAATGTCCTCTTAATTTTTGAGATCAGTTAAATAGGACTAAACTTTCATATTTTCTTCTAGTATTTTTTTTGAAGATTTTTTATTTATTTATTTGACAGAGAGAGACAGCAAGAGAGGGAACACAAGCAGTGGGAGTGGGAGAGGGAGAAGCAGGCTTCCTGCTGAGCAGGGAGCCCGATTTGGGGCTCAATCCCAGGACCCTGGGATCACGACCTGAGCCGAAGGCCGACGCTTAACGACTGAGCCACCCAGGCGCCCCTCTTCTAGTATTTTTAATGGTTAAAATGTGTTTTGACATTCAAATTTCTCCGGAATTATCTTGGCATGAAGTGAATTTGAATTTCTTTCAAATAACTGTGTTTCCCAATGTCTTTTGTGAAATGATCCATTTTGTATCTATTGGTTAGTGATACTCTGGTTATTAGATAGTAGGTTTTTATATACCCTTGGATCTATTTCAGGGTTAACTATTTCGATGCACTGATTTGTTGATTCGGGAGTCATATCTTGCTTTTATTGGGTTCAAAGTCTTCAAATGTAGACTGTAAGAATTAATCTTAGCAGCAAAATAAGAATCTAATTAATTTGCTATTGTTTCTTCCCATATCTAGAAAATCCAGTAACATCTACTAAGTATTAGTCTGTTGTTCATCTATTAGAGCCACCTGTTTGTTTAGAACTGTAAGATAATGTGTCTCAAGAGGTTAGATGATGTGTCTCTGCCTTTACTCTCTGTTGTTTTGCATCTCAGTATTTGACAAATTAATCAGTCTAATCTGGCTACCACTGTCATATTCATTGTGTGCAAATGTAAATTGGTAGGACACACAAAATTAGACTCATTGCTGCCAGAGTCCCA
>NW_027770751.1:0-294 GCF_054177405.1 Leptonychotes weddellii | reverse complement strand
GTCTTACATGAGTTGTTGGGAGTGGGAATGGAGGAAACAAATGGATTTGAGGGGCACTGGTTGGTTAGACTAGAGATCTGTGATGGGTTCATGTGCAGAGGGAGGAGCCAAGGGCGAGTCAGGGTATTGATTTCCTGGTACTGCCATAACAAATTACCACCAAGAGGGTGGCTGAAAACAATACAAGATTATCCTCACACCAGTCAGAATGGCTAAAATTAACAAGTCAGGAAATGACAGATGTTGGCGGGGATGCGTAGAAAGGGGAACCCTCATACACTGTTGGTGGGAATG
>NW_027770750.1:0-294 GCF_054177405.1 Leptonychotes weddellii | reverse complement strand
TTCATAAGGCTTGTCAGCACTTTAGTATTCTTGTCTGCAAAATAAAGGAGTTGCTATACAAGGTCTCCAAATTCCATCCACTTATGATGATTTTTTAATAGAAGTGATAGCTCCACTAAGGAACCATGCAATGGCTAGAAAAAATAAAGTTAAGATATCTACAGGCAAAATGGTAAACTGAAGAAATCACTGAGCTAGACGTTATACCTCTCATCTGTGGCAAATCATTTAAACTTCCAGCCTCCATGTTCTTAAGTGGTTAAATGAATAGCTTGGACTAAAATAATACTCGCC
>NW_027770749.1:0-294 GCF_054177405.1 Leptonychotes weddellii | reverse complement strand
TATTTACAAGGCCTGTACAGCAGGAGGTGGAAATATTGGAGTCATCACAAAATTCTGCCCATCACAGCCCACCCACTGACCCCCAGTGCTCCACTTTCTTCATGGATGCAAAATAGATTCTCCCTTTCTGATACTCCCAGGAGTATCATTGCAATGCAGCACCAAAGTCCCCAAACTTCACATCCAAACCGTCTAAATGTGGTGCAGAAGAGGCTCCTGGGGGCTGTCCTTGAACTGCAGCCCCAGCGTCTGTGTCCCCTCCACCCATGGACCCAGGGATCCAAAGAGACAAGC
>NW_027770748.1:0-294 GCF_054177405.1 Leptonychotes weddellii | reverse complement strand
GGTGCCTGGGTGGCTCAGTTGGTTAAGTGACTGCCTTCGGCTCAGGTCATGATCCTGGAGTCCCTGGATCGAGTCCCGCATCGGGCTCCCTGCTCGGCAGGGAGTCTGCTTCTCCCTCTCCCACTCCCCGTTTGTGTTCCCTCTCTCGCTGTGTCTTTCTCTGTCAAATAAATAAATAAAATCTTTAAAAAAAAAAAAGCCGCGTTTGGTGTCAAATATTAAGGAAAAATGTATATATCCATCTTTACTTGATTTTCTAGATATTCTCTTCAAAAAATTCCAAGAAACAGCTGG
>NW_027770747.1:0-294 GCF_054177405.1 Leptonychotes weddellii | reverse complement strand
TAGGTTAGTTGTTCTTTTTAAAACATAATAGAGCTTATCTTTTGATGCAAGATTCTCCATATTGTGCTATAATATCTAAATTCTCTGAATTGATAATAACATCTTACATACAGTTTTTACAGTTAAAAAGTATACTATGATGCAGTTTTGGCTTTTTTGTTTTTTGGGTTTTTTTATATAAGGATGATTTCAGGAGTCACCTTATAAAATAGTGTATTAAAGAGTGTAGGATCCGATGTGATAACTCCAAACTTTATTACAGTAATAATTTCAAAATAATCCTGCAAAGAATAT
>NW_027770746.1:0-294 GCF_054177405.1 Leptonychotes weddellii | reverse complement strand
GGACGTTGGTGTTTTTGTGGCGATCACATGACAGCACAGGCATTTTCTGCCGTTGAAAAACATTTCTGCAGAGTTCACCATTCCAGAGGTGATGCGGTGGGGGCCGTTGCCACGTGCCTCGTTGGACAAGGGGGACCCGGGAACAGTGACTGGAGTGGTGGCCATCTTTGCAGCTTTCTGCTTAGAGGCCCCGGATATTAAACAAGCATGACTGCCATCCAGAGGTCCATACGACACTCCTCTAAGGCTTTGGGAGAAGAGAATCCCAAGGTGTCGGGGTGAAAACCAGGTGTG
>NW_027770745.1:0-294 GCF_054177405.1 Leptonychotes weddellii | reverse complement strand
GTTTTTCTAAGGAGAGGTTTTATATACATTTGCTTAGATGTATTCCTAAGCAGCTGATGGTTTTTGATGATTTTTCAATTTCTAGTTTGTTACAATTTTTTTTTTTTTAAAGATTTTATTTATTTATTTGACAGAGAGAGACACAGCGAGAGAGGGAACACAAGCAGGGGGAGTGGGAGAGGGAGAAGCAGGCTTCCCGTGGAGCAGAGAGCCCGATATGGGACTCGATCCCAGGACCCTGGGACCATGACCTGAGCCGAAGGCAGTTGCTTAACAACTGAGCCACCCAGGCGC
>NW_027770744.1:0-294 GCF_054177405.1 Leptonychotes weddellii | reverse complement strand
CTAATTCACCTTCATGCCTGGGCAATTTGTTCTAACTAGATTATATTTCATGATAGTAACTTGTATTCTGCGCTTCTCGGGGCACCCCAGAAACGGACTTTCCAAAGGGTTTGGTGTCCCACAGAAAGCTCTTCCTACAGAAGCTAGGAGAACGGGCATGGGCCCAGAGACCTGACATGAGCTGCTTGAGGCATCATAATGATAGCCAATCACGCCTCTCTCCAAGGCTGCCTCTGTGTCTGTGCTGGAGCCGTGCCTCCCCCAGGACTGCCCTCCTCAGTGGTGTCACCCGGT
>NW_027770743.1:0-294 GCF_054177405.1 Leptonychotes weddellii | reverse complement strand
GTTTTTCACTGAAGACATCTAGTAATTTTCTTTCATTCTAAATCTCATTACAATTCTAGGAAATGATACTAAAATATAAAATTTAAAATATATACTAAAATTATATTTAAGAAATTAAAAAAATTAAAATAAAGCAATTCATAAAATCATGATCATAGATAGTAATTCATAGAATCAGGTTCAAGATAAAAAATATAACACCCAAACAATCAAATACTGGATCAGTAATAGAAGGACACATCTCTACGAACAATACCTTTCCCAACTATGCTACTAATACTCTGTTCACCCCCT
>NW_027770742.1:0-294 GCF_054177405.1 Leptonychotes weddellii | reverse complement strand
TACACCCTGCAATCCACCAATTCTACTCCCCTTAAGTTGAAAACCTGGCTGCACGTTAGACTCATTATCCCAGTGGGTTGTCAACCCACAACCCTATGAGAAACTCTTGCACATGTGCATAAGGAAACAAATACAAAAATATTCACAGCAACATTGTTTATTACAGCATAAAAAATAGAAACAACATGAATGTTCATCAATAGATGAATAGTGAACTAAAACACATGGGATAGTCATTCAATAGAAAACTAAAGAAACTATGGGGGTGCCTGGGTGGCTCTGACTCTTGATTTC
>NW_027770741.1:0-3820 GCF_054177405.1 Leptonychotes weddellii | reverse complement strand
GGATTCCGGTAAGGCCTGGGGCCCCAGGACCTGGACAGGCCCATCCCCACTGGGGTGGAAGGGGAGCCTGATCACCTCCCAGAGACCTCCTAGAGGTCTCCCAGGTAGGGATTCCCAGGGAGGGAATGTAATAGCTTCTGGAGTGTGAATGTGTGAGTGAATGTGCAGTCCCACCTGGCTTGCTCAAGCAGACTGATCCTGTGACTCCACGGGCGGGCACCCTTAAGGTCCCCAGAAGCCTGCGGAGTCTGAGTGGGCCCATCTGCGATTCCGTGGTGAACGGCATACAGTCTATGGCGGCATTGGACTAGTTTCCGATCGTAAGTCACAACGCTGAGACAGCTACGGCTAAGCCTCACCTAAGCTCCTTTGGGACACGGCCAGACGGGCATCTGATTAGTCTCCTCACCTCAGGAGGCACCCCCCCTTTGTCTGTCTCTGCGCCACCGCACTCGGGAACATCACCATGGGGTCAGGGCAGAGTAAACCTACGGATCTAGAGACCATGATCAAAAATTTCAAGAAGGGGTTTTTGGGAGACTCTGGAGTCAGGATGAACCCCAGCAAGTTGAGAGCCCTATGTGAATTGGAATGGCCCAACTCTGATGTTGGCTGGCCTTCAGAAGGATCATCGGATGTCCCAACGATTTGTTGAGTATGGTGAGTCGTAACAGGAGAACCAAGACACCCTGACCAGTTTCCGTACATTAACTCCTGGCTAGGAATTGCTCAGACCCTTCCCCCCTGGGTGCGATTCGCTTGCAATAGGCAGGGACAGGCAGGGTCTTAATCACCTCATCTAAGTGACCTAAAGAAAATCAGCAAAAGCCCCAGTCTCCACAAATCCTAGCCAGAGATCCCGAGGATGAACCGACCCTGCCCCCACCCTACGTACCCCCAAAACCGTCTACACCTGGCCCTTCAGGTCCAGACATTCCACTGCCATCGGTTTCACTGATGCCCCCAGGCCCAGAGGATCCACCGGTGCCCCCAGGCCCAAAGGATCCACTTTCTCCAGGACCAGTGGCCAGGCCACACCCCAGGCCGGATGCAAGTGCCCTCCAAATGCCGGTATGAGAGACGCGGGAACCCGAGAGGCGCGATCAAGACGGGACGGTCCAACCTGGCCGTTCCATGATGTATTATCAGCCCTTCTCCACCATCGACCTCCTCAACTGGAAACATAACACCCCATCGTACTCTGAGAAACCACAGACTATGGTAGACCTCATAGAATCCCTCTTCCAGACTTATCGGCCAACCTGGGAAGACTGCCAACAGTTACACCGCACCCTGTTTAACACAGAGGAAAGGAGCAGAATAATGAAAGGTGCACGGCAGTACCTGGAAGAGTGGGCACCGGCGGGAGTCATTGACCCTGCTACCTGGGCTAATACGGCCTCACCCGACTAGCGCCCAGCATGGGACTTCACCACAACCGAGGGACAGACCCACGTCCACTGGTACAAGGAGGCCCTCCTCCAGGGAATCTGGGTAGGAGCTAAGAAACCCATGAACATGACTAAGGTGTCCTCGGTCACTCAACAACCAGGGGAGTCCCCCAGGGACTACTATGAAAGACTATGTGAAACCTACAGGATATACACTCCATTTGACCCCGAGGCACAGGAAAGTCAACAGATGGTAAACACCTCCTTCGTGGCTCAGGCTGCCCCAGACATCAGAAAAAAACTTCAGAAACTAGAGGGTTTTGCTGGGATGAACATCACCCAACTAACAGAGATTGCCAATAAGGTCTACACAAACAAGGAGGTTGCAGCCAAACGGGAAGCCGACAAAAAGATGAAAAAGAAAATCAGCCTCCTCGCTGCCTCCCTGAAAGAAAAGGACAACACAAAGACGGGGAGACCCCAACCACCGAAAGGGGGGAAGCCCAGAGCCCCTTTGGCAAGGGATCAATGTGCCTACTGTAAAGAAAAAGGACATTGGAAAAATGAAATGTCCCAACTGGGGAAAGGCTCAAAAGCTCAGCCGCTACAAGGAAAAACCCCGAGAGGAGGACCTCATAGGCCTTGCAGGAATGGACTCAGACTGAGGGGGACCGGGCTCTTTCCTCCTTGGCCCCCATGAACCCACAGTCAGAAGGAAGGTGGGGGGCCAACCAGTGAGTTTTATGGTTGATACTGGGGCCGAGCACTCTGTTGTCACCTCCCCAGGGGCCCCTTTCAGCAAAAGGACTGCAAACATCCTTGCGGCCACTGGGACGTGGGTGATACAGCAACCCATTTTCCAGGCTCGCCAGTGCGAACTTGGGGGCCACAAGGTCTGACATGAATTCCTTTATCTGCCTGGTTGCCCCATCCCCCTCCTGGGCTGAGACATACTCTCCAAGCTTAGGGCTCAGATAACCTTTGAGCCCACCGGACACACTAGCCTCCAATTGAACCCAAGGCAAGAGGAGACGGGGTCTCTAATACTAGCAATTACCACGCCAAGGGAAGAAAATGGAGGCTATTCTGTGCCCAGGCCCAACCGAGCAGCCCGCCAGAGTTCAGACTCACCTTCCCTTCAGTATGGGCTAAAAACAACCCACCTGGACTAACCCGGAATTGGGTCCCTATCACTGTTGAACTGATCTTAGGAGGCCAACCTCAGAGGCAAAGGCAATACCCCCTCCCACAAGAAGCTAAGATTAGCATCCAAGAACATCTAGCCAAACTCAAAGAAGCAGGTATTCTAGTCGAGTGCCAGTCGGCCTGGAATACCGCGCTCCTGCCAGTCAAGAAGCCGGGAGGGGGATACCGACCAGTTCAAGACCTGCGGGCCATCAACAAGGTGACCAACTCTCTTACCCAGTGGTCCCAAATCCATACACACTCCTCGGCCAAATCCCAGGGTCAGCCAGATGGTTCACTTGCCTACATTTGAAGGATGCCTTCTTCTGCCTCTGCTTAGCTCCCCAGAGCCAACCACTGTTTGCCTTTGAATGGTCTGAACCCGATACAGGGCGCCAGATGCAACTGACTTGGCATTAAATCCAGCAACCTTTCTCCCCACGGAAGAGGGGGAACCAGACCATGACTGCTCCGAGGTGACTGATGAAGTCTACGCGAGCTGTCCAGATCTGCGGGATCGAGCCATAAGAATCCAGAGCTCACGCTGTTCAGCGATGGCAGCAGTTACCTACAAGAGGGTGCCCAGAAAGTGGGTTATGCAGTAACCACAACCCCTGAAGTCCTAGAAGCTAAGGCATTATCAGCTGGATGGTCAGCTCAACGGGCTAAATTCTACGCCTTAGTCCGAGCCCTCATCCTCCATGACGGCAAGCGAGTCAGTATCTATACTGACTCTCGGTACGTCTTCGCTACTGTACATATACATGGAGCCATCTACAAGGAAAGGAGCCTCCTAACCACAGCAGGAAAAGCTATCAAGAACAAGGAGGAGATACTGAGACTCCTCGAAGCCATCTGGCTTCCAAAGGAAGTAGCAATCCTGCCCTGTAAGGGACACCAGAAAGGAGACGACCCCATAGCGCGGGGAAATCGTCTGGCAGATGAGGCAGCCAAGACCGCAGCCAGTGAGGACGTGGACAGAGTCCCTTCCTTCACCATGGCCCTGACACCCCCAGAAGAAGTCCCTCCACCCAGTTACACTGAAAAGGAAAAGGAATGGGCCATGGCTGAGGGGGCCACCCTGACTGAAAAGGGATGGTGGGTGATGCCAGATGGGCGCATCTTTGTTCCAACAGCAACTGGAGGGCATCTGGTCAAGGAACACCACCGACTCACTCATCGGGGAAAACTGCATTAGAAGCCCTTCTCAAGAAGCACTACTACATCAGTCAGCTGCCAGCACT
>NW_027770740.1:0-13905 GCF_054177405.1 Leptonychotes weddellii | reverse complement strand
TTGCCCCAAACCAGTGGCAACAATGGGCCAGTGCGGTTGGGTTTCCTGGTCAGAGAACCAAATGTTATGGAACCTGGACGAGATCACCCGATGGAAGAACCAAATGGCACCTGGACATCTTGGAGGCTAGGAGGTTTATTTAATGCCGGTGGGCTCAGAGGAGAGTGGTCTCCAAAGGTCTGAGCCCCAAGCACCAGCAAAGGGGGCAATTCATACACTTTTACTTTCGCATATTTGGCACTTGTGGCACGTGCGCAAAGCGGGGCAGGGAGAAGAAGCCGGAAGAGCCCCGAGCAAGGACTGGGACTCTCTCGCTGGCTCGGTGGGCCATCTCAGGACACAGATTTTCCTTATCAGGACCAGCAGCACCGCAACCCCAGCCAGCCTGGTAGAAACGCACCATCCCCTTCAGACCTACGTCCCAGCAAGCTGCACAATCCCATGTGTGCCTGGGAGGGCTTCCCAGCCCCTCTGAGCACATTACCCCAGAACACGGGAGCCCCAGAGTCCACGTCATGGGGGCCTCTCACGGCCAGGCCAGCAAGTCACGGGAACTCTCAGGACGTGAATTTAACCAGGAAAGACAGCACTGTGTCACTTTGCTGGGGAAGGGGCCATTTAAAAACAGTTTCAGAAACATCACGGTAGCTGAACGTCCAATGGGCACAGATGCAGCTGGCTCCCCCGGAAAAGAGCAGAGGACGGGGGCGGGGGGCAGAGCCTGGCTGCGCCCGGCTGCCCGCACACAGCCGCACCCCTGCCTCAAGAGCAGCCGAGCTGTGACAGGTGAGACTGACGTCTGCTCGTGGGTCAGAGGGAGCCTGCACCTCGCCAAGAACACTTCTTCAGCTTTTCTCTTTGAAGACGTGACCTGCACCCAGCAACCTGACCTCGGAGAGTGAAAGAAGGGTCACCGTGCGGCTTCCTGCAGATGCGCTCAGGCGTCCTCCCCTAAACGCACAAAAAGAGAGAAGGTTCGTTGTGTTTGTGACGTCTTCCAGAAGGGGACACAACCCCCCCTTAGAAACTCCAGTTCAGATGGAAGACGGGTCCCTGGTGGGAGAAGCCTCCTCCCGCCCCACTTCCTTCCCGATGGCCGCAGGCGCGATCGGAGTCCTGCTCCGTCACCATTACCGCTGGAATGCAGCCCCGGCTGCAACACGGTCGTGCCCTTTCTCCTCACGAGCAGCGGCTGAGCTCAGGCTCCCATGTGCGAGCGGAAGAGCCCCACGGCCGGGGATGGCGCTGCCTCCCGCGAGGACGGGTCCCTGGAAGCCGGCCGCCCCTCACCCTGCGGACACCGGCGTCCCCCTGGGCTTCCCCGGATAAGCTGGCCTGACACGCAGCTTGCTTCCCCCGACCTTCGCCCACACAGGCTGCCGGCTGGTCGCACGCGGCACAGGGGGCTGGGGGCCGAAAGCGATCATTCTGATGCGACGCCAAACCAGGGTGCTGTGGACTGCATGCGTGTGTCCCCCCAAATTCACGTGTTGGACTCTGCCCCCAGTGTGATGGCATTAGGAGGCGGCACCTTCCGGAGGTGACGAGGTCATCAGGGTGGAGCCCCCATGAATGGGGCCACAGAACTCCGCACCCTCCTCCTCCAAGTAAGGACACAGCCAGAAATCGGCCCCCTGGACGTGTGTCTCCCCAGGACATGTCCACGCCGGCCCCTGATCTGGGACGCCCAGCCTCCAGCACCGTGAGCAACATGTGTCTGTTTGTCAGCCGCCGGTGGCGGGGTTCTGTCCAGCCACCCCGATGCACTAAGACGTGGGTAAAGGACATCGTGCTTACCATGAACAACTTACAAGTAAGCTGAAAATTGCACATTTTAAGCAAATTCACCAAAATCTCTCGTTTAATCTGAGATGGCCTCCCACTGAATCAAAGGCGCCACACACAGAAACACCATACGCTTAACCCCGGGTGTCACAGCCCTGCAGGCCTCCGGGCAGGTAGTGGGTGAAGCCAGCCCAGCCCCAGCATGGAGGCACCTGCAGGGCTCGGATCCTCGCCAGCCTCATGCCGCGGGGGGACGGTGTGCACGCTGGGCTGCCGGTCTGTGGCTCAGCAGTGTCACCTGCGCGTGCGGGGACCTGTCCGTGACTTCACTGTACACCTTCCTAAAAGGGACCTGCTGTCCTCCCTCTACGTGGGAGAAAGTACACACGCGGAACATCTGTGCAGTGTCACTGGCCGTCGGAATTCGCACTAAGATCTATCAGAGAGCACCAGAAGCTGAACTGGCTCCGAGCCCAAGCTCACCACCACCACCAACACGTGTCCGTGTCCCGGGCACCAGTCTGCAGAATAATCCCTCAAGGAGACCTAAAACACAGCTGCCTTGTTCCTTTTATGAACTGCCCAGCGCTGGAAAACTTTGCTAGTCGCCCCCATCCTCGAGGCCTAAGAAAGCATTTTCGAAAGGAAACAATGAATGAATGTAATACATGTATCTTCTTTAATAGGTTTTATTGTTTTAAAGCAGTTTTAGGTTCACGGCAAAATTGAAAAGAAGGTAGAGAGATTTCCCGTTCCCCTCTGCCCCCCACAGCACGACCATCATCCCCAACAGACGGTGCTTCTGTTAGCATCAGTGAACCCCCGTGGGCGCTTCACCATCCCCCAGAGTCCACAGTGCACATGAGGGTCACTCTTGGTGTCGTTCGTTCTGTGGGTTTGCACTAATGAGCAGTGACATGTAGCAACCATTGTGGTAACAACGCAGAGTAGTCTCCCTGCCCTAAACGTCGTGTCCCACCCCTGCATCCCTCCCCGCTGACCCCAGGCACCCTCTGATCTTTCTACTGTCCCCACAGTGTTACCTTTTCCAGAACGTCACAGAGTTGGGATCACGCAATACGTAGCCTTTTCCTGTTTGTGAATGTAAAGTGCGTCGGCAAATACGTGTGTAAACTTACTGGATCTTTGTGGGCCCACTCGAATGTTTGCATCAGAGTTTGAATTAGCCGGGCTTTCACCTAACCCGAGTCCTTGAAAGGCACGTGCGGGAAAGAGCAGGTGTAAACTGTGCTCGCGTGTTGGCAGGACCCCAGCGCCATGCCGAGACCCACGTCCCAGGACCTGGCGGGCTACTGGGACATGCTGCAGCTCTCCATCGAGGACGTCAGCATGAAGTTCGACGAGCTGCACCAGCTGAAGCTCAACGACTGGAAGATAATAGAGTCTCCCGAAAGAAAGGTAATTCTGCCCCGGGCATGTGACGTCCTCATGCCCCACTCCTCGTCCGTGCCCCGTACCTGGCCCAGCTGCAGGAGTCACGCTCCACCACGATGGGCGTCCTGGTCTTAGCTTAGCGATATGGCATCAAATTGTCACCCATGCACGTGTATGCAGAGTGGGACGGGAGTCACTGGCCAGGTGTCGTAAATAAGCCTCTTTCTTGCAGCATCTCTTGGACACCAGCCAAAAATCACATGTCGATCTAGAGTCTCATTTCTTGTAGGGATCGACCCTCTGAAATGTCTTCGTCATACCTTTGTTCGGATTATACGAAGATGAGTTTCCACAGGGAAGGTTTTGGGTCTGGTCACAATGACTCCTTCCTGTTCAGATAAATGTTTTAGTTGCTTATCTCCAGTTGAAGCCAAGAAAACATTTTGAGCTTTACTGAACCGTTTGATGATGTAAACTTCCTCTAGATCTCTCAGCCTTGGCCCTTAAATAGGCTGAAAGTTTCCATTGAATCTGAACCCGTGATTTCACGTCTTCCCTTCAGATTTCATCTTTAGTGGGGCTAACACGTAGGTCTGAATCAGCAAGAAATACATTGATTTCCTATCACATTTTAAAGATGATCTGAGTAAACATAATCTGGTTTTCTAGATAGACATTATCAAAGTAAAATGATGAAATTAACCGAACATGCTTTGAAGCAGTGGTGTCAGCATGCAGTGGAGGATGGCTATGCAGGTAATTAGAACAGAAGTTATCATTGCCATCATCACCGTTCCCACAAGGGGCCACCGGCCATCCTGGAAGGGTTCTGGGCTCGATGCCACAGATACCACTGCAGACCACTGACAAAGCCCCTCTCACACCGGCGGTGGGGCAGGGGGAGTACGAAGCCACGGGCTGTCCGTGAGCCATACGCGGTGCATGAGCAAGTCCTATCTATGGTCTGGTTTTGAAGTGAAGGCGATCACAAGTAAAGATTGCCAATGAAAATGTTATTCTGGGGCGCCTGGGTGGCTCAGTCGTTGAGCGTCTGCCTTCGGCTCAGGTTATGATCCCGGGGTCCTGGGATCGAGCCCTGCGTCGGGCTCCCTGCTCCGCGGGAAGCCTGCTTCTCCCTCTCCCACTCCCCCTGCTTGTGTTCCCTCTCTCGCTGTGTCTCTCTCTGTCAAATAAAATCTAAAAAAGAAAGAAAATGTTATTCTAATAGAATGCTAAAAATAGAACTCAGTAAACCAGTCTAAAGATTTGCAATAATCCCTCCTACTTCTTTCATTCTTCAGTAGTTGACAACTAATACAATCCCTTCTACCTAAGCTATGCATAGGGAATGGTCCTCTAACTGAAGAGCCTCTTGCTGAGGGTATACACCCCAGCGCAGATAATGAGCAGCTCTTTCACACCACCGAGGCCCCATGCCTTGTGTTTCTTGAGTAAGTCTACTCTGTAGATCTGCAGGGCCACCTGGTCAACCCTCTCCTACCACGGGACGTCCAGAGGCCGGGAGCCCCCTTAAACAAGAGACTCCCACAAGAATTGCTCGCGTGTATTTCCCACAGTGCCATCCTTCAGAGGCTACCAAGCAAAGAGAAAAGAGATAGGTAGATCCAGTCATGAGCTTAATGCAGGAACTAACTTTTGAAAGAGCTGAACGTTTTAATGAACCAATTACCCCATTGTCATAGAGCCTGCCCAAGAGTCAGGAAGAAGTCGTTGCTTCTGGTCCAAGTCTTTTTAATTTTTTTTAATCTGCTTTTTAAAGGGAGAGAGACAGAGCAGGAGCAGGGGAGGGGCAGAGGGAGGGAGAGAATCCCAAGCAGACTCCACACCCAGTGAGGAGCTCAACACGGGGCTAGATCCCACAACCCTGAGATCATGACCTGAGCCAAAATCGAAGGCAGCCACTCAACTGATTAAGCCACGGGTACCCACCCCCCAAGGCTCTTTAAAATTTTTTGGTCCAAGTCATTTTAAAATAAGCCATGGGAATAGTGTCAGACACCAGAAGAATCTCCCTACCAAATCCAACACTATACAACGGGGAGGTTTGGCCACAGGCGTCCACCCTGCATGGCAAGCTATGCCTTCCCCACAACGTCCTAGTATGTCTGGCCCATTTGGGTTTCGGCAGAGGCTGAAGGGAGAAAGACACAAGGGTGGGGTTTTCCCCCAACAACTAGGTATCTGCTTAGAAAAGAAAGGGGTTCTGGCGCCTTATGCCAGGCACCCTTTCCTGGGAAGGGGGTAATTGGCTATGTAGGGCTCTGTCACCCCTCCACTGGGAAGGACAGTCCACATCATGTCTGGCTTTGTTAGTTAGGACACACGGTAAATAACGCAGCAGGGTTTGGGACACAGACCTTTCTCCAGAAGAGTAACAAGCATTACATTTTACATTCGCTGCAGAACTGTGGGATGGAGCTTTCTAGAAAAGGCATACACCTGTTTTCATGACTTATTTAAGAACATGAGCTAAAGATCAGAAGTAATTATTTGCATCTATTTACCATCTAGTTAATGTCAAGCGGTTTTAGGGCCATAATAGGGAATTTGGCCAATGGCTCCCCCATGTAAGATGGTTTTCATGAAGGTCCTTAGAATCCAGAGTCTGTTGAAAAGACTGTGACAGGGATGTCAAGTGGCATCTTGCAAAATACCCGGGATACTCGAGAACTTGCAATGGTGGGCATTTGCCAATGCTCAGAGATGACAGAGTCCATTAATCTGGCAGTAACATCAGAGTAAATCAGAAACGGAGGAGATGGTCAATGTTCTGGTGAAGGATCGAGTTCCTTAAGTGTAACGCCATCCCCAGACCCCTCTCCCCACCATGGAGGGTTGTGAGGAAGTCACGGGCAGGGCCCACCAGGCAGGCGGCCAGGCCACGGGGGTGGGAGAGGGGGCGGGGGGGGTGCCGAGGGGCTGGGCAGACTCGGGCACTTGGGGTGTCCCGGGCCACTTGCAGTCACCCCCGGGGGGACCAGGCTCGTGGGCTGGTGCTGTTCTCCTCTGATCGCCCCAATTTTGACTTGCGATGCTTTTTCAGGAAGAAAGAAAGGTCCCCCCTCCGATACCAAAGAAGCCCCCCAAAGGGAAATTTCCCATCACGAGAGAAAAGTCCCTGGACCTGCCGGACAGACAGCGTCAAGAGGCCCGTAGGCGGCTCATGGCGGCCAAGAGGGCGGCGTCCTTCCGCCAGAATTCGGCCTCGGAGCGCGCAGACAGCATCGAGATCTACATCCCCGAGGCCCAGACGCGCCTCTAGGGACGGGGGCGGCCCTCGCCGCGGTCCTCTCTTTTCTTTGTTACGAAAGGCTTGTACAGTTTCTCACCTACCTGGTAACTTCTGTCTCGTTTCTCCACCGAATACGCCCTGTTGTGTTCCTTGTGCTGTACACACACTGGAATGCTTTGATTTCCGCAGCTGGCCGAGCTCACGGCCAGAACAACTTCTTCTTCCTCTTCTTCTTCTTCTTCTTCCTCTTTCCCCCTGGATGGTCTGACTCTCAGTCAGCTCTGATGGCTAGGCGTGGGGACACCTAACCGATCCACTCTGTTCTCAGAGGATAACAAGAAACACCTCGAGAGATGGAACCCGGCTGACATTTTGTTATTTATATTTTTATAAATCGTGTGATAAATAGAGGCAAGAATAACAAATAGCAATCAATGGGTGCATCTCACCACTCACTAGACACCCCAGTGGAAGGTGCTCCAGCTCGAAGGGCAGGAAAGACAGACCCCCCGCCCCCTTTCACCTGGGGGTGCTTCTCCCCGAATCCAGCTGACCCATTGCCAGGGTCCTTGTGCCAAGCCTATGGTGAAGAGAAGCCATCTCTCCAGCCCCCCAGCTCCCTGCCATGCAGTTCTCCAGAAACCTGGGGGATTCCACATCTGAACCCATTAAAAATACCCAGCACAGCATCTACACAATCAAAAAATATGCTGACTGTTCATTCACACAAGGGAGTGACACACGAAAAGAGATCGAAGTCTTACAAAAGGCTGGTTGTCCCGTAGCAGGTGTCTGAAAAGAAACAGCATGGCCCTTATGCTGATGCAAGAGTCATTGTATGTCTTATTCCTTTGTAACTTATATCACACAGTCTCGTCTTCTAAGTGTCCCCATTTATGTACATGTGATTTTTTTATAGATGTGTATATATTCTCAAACTGCTTTATCAGTTGACTCTCCAGGGTACCCTTTAAAAAAAAGTTTGCTTGTTTAAAATGACAGTTGTGATGTTGTAAAAAGTTTAAGAAATATGAATGTGAGTGGTAAGTATATCTCAGTTTAAATGGTAAAGAAGAAATGTAGTTTACATTTGTATTTTTCCAGAATTCTTTTGTCCTATGCAGTATTGTTAAAGTCAAGAATCTATTTCTTGCCTGTTTTAGACATGACGGGGAAAAAAAAAAAAAAAGGTCACATATGGTGATTTCCAGCTGTGGACTTTAAGAAAAGTAATTAGTTTTCATGATTGGCACCAGAGAAAAGCAGGAAGGATTCGAAAGAAAAGGCTTTGCATTTGTACAATTCGACTTAGACGCAGTGACTGTCATCCCAATGCTTTGCGTGTCCCTATTCGGGCACGTCTTCGGAGGAAGAGCCTGTCCCGTTTCTCCGTCGGATCCCAAACTCGGAGTCCTCACTGTCACGCAAGGTGAAAGCAGGACTGCACCTGAAGGCGGGTGTGTCCCCCTGAACACAGGCCTCCCTGCGGCCCTACGGCACGAAGAGCAGCCCCGGCTTCCCCACTGTAGCACTTTCGTTCCTCAGCTTGACCGGCACTTTAAATGTACCCACTGCAGCCTGGTGACCCCGCCGAGAGCGTTCGGTGAGGTCCTTGCCCATATGGGTGTTGGCTCAGCCTGCAGTCCTTCCTTTCCCTCACACTCTACATTCCACGAAGCATGGGGTTCATCGGAGCACAGTTGATAGTAAAGCATATTTAGCTTCAAAGTTTTACTTTTTAAAGCTGAGTAGTTAAGAATTCCCTGTAAGAACAAAACCCTGTCAATTGAGCCTCATATCTGGTATATCTTACCAAACAGCCTTAAAATATATTTGGAAGCAAAAATCAGTACGAATGTATATCCTTGAAAAATGCAAAAAAAAAAAAAAAATCCCTGAAATATTCTTCTATAAATGAGTCCTATTTCCCCGGAGTATTCAAAGCATTTTTTTTTCTACCTAAGTAAATACCTAAATCCTGAGTAGTGTACAGTAATGATGCTTCTTCCTGTATTCACTATACTCTGTTAAAAACAAATGTACTTGCAAGTATTGGCATTTTAGACTTTAAAAAGATGATGTGTTACTTAGGATGAAATGCTCTTCAGAAATCACCCCAGAGAAGTAAAGTCGGTGTAGACCCCTTAGTAAGAGGAAACGTGAAATGCATACACGTACGCCAGCCTGCTGACACATCTGTGTCTCCGGCAGCCCGTGCATTCTATCCCATTTCCTTGAGCTTGCCCAAAACATAGAACAACAAATTATAAAATTGGACAATAATTATTCTAGATCCCAGATTCTCTGATCCTGTCTTGAGTGAAAGTATCACTGAATCTGGCTTTTCTTTTCTTTTTTATGTTTTGTATCCTCATTTTTATCTTAAAATCCCCAAAAGTCTTGGCCGGAACCACCCCGAGATGAGCAAATGAACCCACCACTAAACCCGACGGCAGCCACTGATTGGCGCTGGGGGACGTGGACGAGCCCCTGCGTGGCCCACCGAGTCCCAGAGAAGGCCGTGTGACGGACGCACACCCAGTGTTGCAGCTCCGAGGTGGTGCTCGCTGTCGCGCTGCATGACTAAGTGCAGTATCTGCAGGTCCCGCCCAGGCGACATTCCACTCTGAGACGCAGGCCATAAGCCACGTTTACACACTGTACATGTGAAGAACAATAAAGCTGTTTCTAGTACTTGTGTCAGTCCGTCCAGCCGGCTTCTTTCAGGCCCTGCTCGCACGTACGCCCTACAGAGCAACAGTGGGGCCTTTCACCGCAGTTGCTGGTAGTTTCACTGGGTGATTGCGCGTCCGCTTGAGAGCATGGTGGGAAATGCAAGCGCACCGCGCTCCGGGGGGCGTCATGGACGAACGTGCAGGCTTCTCTCAGACCGCGTAGCTCCGTTCCGAAGACACGGCGTACCCGCTGAGACTCTACGTCAGAAACGGTTTGGCACAGCGGCGAGCTGATGCGGCCCCCCGAAGCCCTCAGTTCGCTCTCAACGCCGAGACACGAGTAAGATAGACAGCATCCTGCGGCTCCACAAAGCCCAGAGGAGCTGAACGTCACTTGTCCACAGAGCACTTTCGACGTAAGCCTCTCACGCATCCTCATCTGTCATCGCTGTGTGTAGCGTGTCTGCCCATAACGATTGTTACCATGATCTTCTCAGCTATTGTGGAGACCCATCCTCAAACGGTGTGTAAAGAATGGAACTGTCGTATGATACCAAAAATTCCCATTTCTGTTTGAAAAGAATTGTTGCTGCGTTCACCTCAAAGACTTCTAGAGCATTGAATAGCAAAGTGTACCGTTGGAGAAAACAATCACATCTAAGGGTCCCTCTTTAAAAAAAAACAGAACCACACAGAGCCCTGAAATCAGTGACCCGCAAAGTAGAGGGACTCGCTGCGCGGGCTCCCGCGGAAGCGGCCAGACCTGCCGTCGGAAGACAACCAGTTGCCCAACTCGCCAGTGCGTGGGCCGCCCTCACTGCTTTGCGGTTGGCGTCCTGCCCGCCCCACCTTGCCGTTTGCCTCTCCGCGCATGGTCTCCCTCACTCGAGTCCAAAGACCCCGCGCTGCGTGCTTGCTCCCCCGTGGGCCACCCCACCGCCAGGCCCCGGCAGACACCCCCGCCCCACCCCGATCCGGGACCGTCTCTTAGGACAGTCTGACACTGCAGTGGGCTGGTCAGGGTGCCCGTGGTGACCGCGGAGTGTGCGCCTGTCAGGGCAGCTCTCTGCTTTGGGCCAGAGCTCCTGGTGGCGAGGAGGGAGGGGGGACGGGGATCGTGTCTTCGCCAGAAGGTCAGTCAAGCCAGACCTCATATGGCCCGGGGATTCGGAGGCCCAGGGAGCATCCTGGGGGGACACAGCCCGGGCTGAGCTGCTTCTGCTGGAAGAGCAACCAGCCTTGTGCCCAGAACCCTTAGTGGACAGAAGGTCCAGCCGCCGTATCTGGAATCCGCTTAGGAGCATGTGTGTCCCCAGGCTGAACAGAGCGGCCAGGCTGGTGTTCATGAGCACGGGGACCCCCACTCCCAGTGGGGTCAGCGGCAGGAAACGTCTACACGAGACAGGTCCCGGCTGCGCGCACCCGTGTGGGAGGGCTCCCAGGTCTGGCGTTTGACCCCACTTCTGAAGACTGGAACACTCCTACCAACAAGCGTAGGTTCCGGTCCCCCCAGAACCGGGTCTAAATGGCTAAATTCTACTTGTTTCCATTTGCTGCTTTCTTCTCAAGCCTTGACCGCTGATCTTTTTTCTCTTTCTTTTGCAAATTTATCTTACTAATCATGTAGTTGCCGACCATGGTTTCCACCCCGTACCCCCTTGGAACTTCCTGAGGGTTCTCTCTTGTTTTTATCTGCACCTTTGTTTACACTCGTTTGAAAGTTTGGGTCGAATACAGGAGTCCAGAACTTGAAAACAGATTAGAAAACCACAAGCGGAAGAGCAGGAGAATGTGGTCGGCTGCTGAGTGCTAACCCTCTCCCCCCGCGAGTAGTGGCTGGAGCACCGGGCGTCGCTTTGCTCGGTGGCCTGCGTGGTCTGTGACTGCGGGGCCCGCGCCTTCGCTGGCCGGGCCATGCTGACGGTCAGTAAGGCGCGGGCGGCGAACAGAGTGCTGGAGGAGGGGGCCTTGCACGCACCCTCTACATGCCAGGTGCAGAGTAGCTGCAGAATGTTTGGGAGGTGAATGGCCAGCTCAGAATGGCCAGATGGCCGGTCCAGCAACCTGGCTCCTGATCATACGTCAGTCAGACGAAACTTCACGTCTGTTCTCTCCTGTCCCTCGTCTCCCTCACAGATGGCTTATGAAGACTGATGTCATGTGGGCTCTCAAGTCCTCCGAGCTCCTTGGGAGCAGGGGTGAGCGTGGGAATGACCCCTGAGGTGCCACGGCCCTCGTCCCAACAATCCTCCCCACCAGGCATGCGATGCTTGCAAACTTCAGGTCCCTTCATAAATATCTCCGACAACTAGCGCCAACCAGAATTAGGCCATGTTTTCACCGTTACTTAAGCTCAGCCGTGTGTTAGATGCATGGAGAGAGATCAGTGACACGTTGCAGGGATGAAGGAGAACGTAATTCGGGAGCGCACCAAGAACGCAATCAGACAGACTGACCTAAATCGCTGAAGGTTTGTGAAGCTACCCCTCTAAGTCCAGCTTTTTGTAATTATTCTCTTTCGCTCTTCAGAGAATGCAGAAGTGGTCCGTGGGAACGCTCCAAGAAATAACCATCTTTTTCATCCCGCAACACTGAAAAGTATCCATATGTCTATGAATTGCTACCCTAACCCTGGCCTTTTTATCCAGCAGTAAAAAGAAGTTATTTCAAGCGTCAGTCTAAACACACGACAGACGACTCCTTTGCAGAGGAAGTGTGAGTTACCTGCTATAACACTACTTTTTAAAAAGATTTTGTATATACACTAACTAAGGTAACAGAGGTTTACCGCCCTACTTTCTTAGGTTTTATGTGACTCTTCATCATGGGTGCTTATTCCGAATCTGAGAGCTTGGCGGTCCAAGCTCTCGTGTACTCAGTGGGGGAGAGGTGACGATGACAGACGTGTGCCAGGTTCTCGTGCCAACTGAAGTACAAACTCATCTCGCTCCAGTAGACGGTAGTCTCCATAGACAGTGTGTTCTACCCTCCTGCTAACGTACCGCGACCGAAGCGCCAAGGCCGTGGGCATGGCACCTTCCAGAGGCCACTCACCCACTCGGATTTTCCCCAAACTCACCACCACCACCCAGCCCCCGCCGTTCCAGCGTTAGGATCATATCGCGTTAAAAGGGCTCAGCATGTGTGTCTCTCCCTCCACCTGATCACTGGTTTGCTGAATTCAAGGGTTTCCCCCACCCGTAGTAAGTCCTAGGCTACTTTTGAACTCTGATTTCCAAACGCTAAGTCACTTTTCTCCTGGACAGGCCCCTCCTGTCCAGAGACCAATTCATCCACCCCTTCCGTGTTACATGCCAAAATACCCAGGTGTGGCCTAAGGACTAAATTCAATGCCTCCTATAGAAATTCAAGGAATGTTAGAACCAGGAAACTAGATGTTTAGTTAAAGTTTAAAAAAAAAACTATATAAATATATATATATAAATATATATACATATGAAATCATATCAAAAATGAGGATGAACAGAGTGCCAAATATTCAACATCTGTACAAAGGTTCCCCTCAGTGGAATTAAACTATTTTATGTAATTCTCTTTCTCATGCTTTTATGGTTCTTTTGATAAATTCTATTTAGCAGCATGCAGGATACCTGACCTGAATGTACAGTGTATGCTCTCCATCACCACCGCTCCTTGCTTCTGGTTAATAACTTCTTATCAGAATGTTGGTCATTTCTTTGCGGCTCCACCACATTCTGTTATTTGAGTTCTCTGTGTCCATGACTTTTTTTTCCATTCTCAGCCGATTATAAGAAAATCACGCCCACCGTGCTCTCCATAACTCTTCTATGATGATGCCTCTCTCATTTGATTTCTGTATTGCTGATGTTCACCTCTTGTAAATAGTTCTGCAATTAAATTTTTTGAGAAAAGTAATGTTTACTTTTTATTGGAGTGAATTCTCGTGTTATTTTAAACTCGGAAAAAATTATATAGACCAAAGAGTTTTATCACAGAACAATGGCACCCTTCCCCCATGATTTATTTCATTGTTGGAATATCCTCACTTTCTCTACTAAGAAGAAATGGACATTTATTAAGGCTACAGATTTCATATGTATGCAAAAATGGCACAGATTAAAATGAGTTTAAAATTAATAAATACTACGGTATTTAGTCAATGGTTGTTTTAGACTCTCTTGAGTTGCAATGAGAAGGGACACGTTGTTAGGTCATGATGCTGAGTCTCAGACCCAGGCTCAAGCGAGACAGGGGGGGCCCCCGCCGGGAACGGGGAGGCCCTGGCTGCCACCAACCAGCCAGCACCAACCATGTCATGCACTTCATCTCTTGGGGATTGGAGCGGGCTATTCCCACGCTGGTTAGGTGCTGGTCCCCCTGTGTGACCATCCTGCCTGGGCTTCCCTCCCTTGCCTGTTGCCGATGTCCCTTCCTGAGTCTGTCCCTCCAACCCCCAAGGACGCAAGAACAGAGGTCCTGAGGAAGAGGAGCTCGTGCTCAAGAGCACCTGACCCCTGTGCTCATCGGGGACCATGCTTTGTACTGTTTCCTTCCCTCCACCTGCTCTCACGGACATGGCAAGACAGACAGGAAGAGCCTATGATGAAGGTCAGGACCGCTGAGTCTCATTTCTAATCGCCCCCAGTGAGTGTGACCCAGTGGGCGGAGCATCCCTGCAGAAGCACCCGACTCCCGGTGAAATAGGGCCTTGCAGGAAGCTGGATCCATAGGGGTGTCCTTCCCATATAACACACTTGGCAACAGTCATGATTTAGAGAAGTTTTCAGCTAAGAGAAGCCATTTCTAAAAGATACT
>NW_027770739.1:0-294 GCF_054177405.1 Leptonychotes weddellii | reverse complement strand
GCAAGTAGACTCCCTGCTGAGCACGGAACCCAGTGCAGGGCTCTGTCTCATGACCCATGAGTTCATGATCTGAGCCGAAACCAAGAGTGGGACTCTTTTTTTTTTTTTTTTAAAGATTTTATTTATTTATTTGCGAGAGAATGAGATAGAGAGAGAGAGCATGAGAGGGGGGAGGGTCAGAGGGAGAAGCAGACTCCCTGCCGAGCAGGGAGCCCAATGCGGGACTCGATCCTGGGACTCCAGGCAGCCGCTTAACCGACTGAGCCGCCCAGGCACCCCAAAATAAAAAAGATT
>NW_027770738.1:0-294 GCF_054177405.1 Leptonychotes weddellii | reverse complement strand
GCTCCCCGGGAAGCCTGCTTCTCCCTCTCCCACTCCCGCTGCTTGTGTTCCCTCTCTCGCTGTATCTCTCTCTGTCAAATAAATAAAATCTTTATAAAAAAAGAAAAAAAGAAAGCACTGGAGATATATTAATATTATAGGAACAACTGCAGCCAAAAACTACAACTAAAATTCAGACTCATTGCGTGTCCTTTTGGAAGAGGGAGTAAGTGACATAAAATCTTGAGGAAGCCTGGTGAGAGATGCTAGGTACGTGGGCACAGTCTGCAAGGGTAACATGAAAATAAGAACTTT
>NW_027770737.1:0-294 GCF_054177405.1 Leptonychotes weddellii | reverse complement strand
TTGACTCTAAGTTCTCAGAGAGCTAAAGCAGGAATTTCTTTTTTTTTTTAAGATTTTGTTTAGTTTTAAAGATCTCATTTACTTATTTATTAGAGAGAGAGAGAGAATGTGAGCGGTGGGTGGGGGGAGGGACAAGCAGACTCCGTGCTGAGCATGGAGCTCAATCCCAGGACCCTGAGATCATGACCTGAGCTGTAACCAAGAGTCAGATCAGATGCTTGACCAACCAAGCCACCCAGGTGCCCCTAAAGATTTTATTTTTAAGTAATCTCTTACCCCCAATGTGGGGCTTGC
>NW_027770736.1:0-294 GCF_054177405.1 Leptonychotes weddellii | reverse complement strand
GGTTTTCCTTTTCTAGCATGCTGCGAGCTTCTATTAACATCTTTATTCTACAGAAAAGAATTCATTGAACTGACTGGATTGAAAAGGTTTTGCACATATTCAATATGAAAGGGAGAACTCTTGCCAACCTTGGGAATTTCTAATTTCTTTGGTCCCTTTAACAGTCTTTCACATGGGTTAGTTCTACAGATGGCTCAACCTTTGTGGAAGTACTTTGTTATAATCCTCCTTATACTGTCACATAGTGCTTTTCTCTGCTTATCTTGGACATATTCTATGAGCATGAAATAAGAT
>NW_027770735.1:0-294 GCF_054177405.1 Leptonychotes weddellii | reverse complement strand
GAAGCCAAAAGGTCGCTAACAATTTGAATGAACTCCCTTTATCTTCTTCCTATTTGTGGTGTATTCGTGGGCATCCGTGCCCTACCTCTCCCTCAGTTTTGTTTTTGCTCATTTTATCTTCCCTGATTTTACATCACCTGCAGTTCCAACCCCAGGTTTTTGTTTGTTTTTAAGTAATCTCTAGTGGGGATCAGACCCATGACCCGGGAGACCAAGAGTCGCATGCTCTACCGACTGATCCAGCCAGGCGCCCCCCAACCCCATATTCTTAAAACATTTCTCACCAAGGCGTTC
>NW_027770734.1:0-294 GCF_054177405.1 Leptonychotes weddellii | reverse complement strand
GCGCCTGGGTGGCTCAGTTGGTTAAGCGACTGCCTTCGGCTCAGGTCATGATCCTGGAGTCCCGGGATCGAGTCCCGCATCGGGCTCCCTGCTCAGCGGGGAGTCTGCTTCTCCCTCTGACCCTCCTCCCTCTCATGCTCTCTGTCTCTCATTCTCTCTGTCTCAAATAAATAAATAAAATCTTTAAAAAAAAAAAAAATTTATGATGTGGAATACGAGTAGGTTTCGTGTCAGTTTTTATGTGGCTTAAAATTATTTACTATTACACTTACTACTTCATATTCTTATCAAAAT
>NW_027770733.1:0-294 GCF_054177405.1 Leptonychotes weddellii | reverse complement strand
GCCAGACTTAGAGCTTCAGCAGCCCTAAGCTTGGAAATGGTTATGGTGTCCCCCTATCTCACTCGTGTTTCACGCAAAAAGAAAAATGCTGAACAGTAAAACAAGCACGTGGAAGTCAAAGTTTTGATTTTTCCTTTCATTATTATTTCAGTACTTTAAAAACTATATGTATTCTTCCAACCATTTTTTTTTTTTTTTTTTTTTTTGCTTTCTTGGCAGCCCAAGTGTATGCCCGGTTTGCAATTAGGCCATCTAACACTATGTACAGTACACATTGTCTTGCAACTTGTTTTG
>NW_027770732.1:0-294 GCF_054177405.1 Leptonychotes weddellii | reverse complement strand
TTTTATTGTTAGGTCATTGATAGCTCTTTTTTTTTTTTTTAAGTAGGATTATCTGTTTCTGCCATTCTTTCAGTTGGTTGGAATATTTCTGAAGCTTTCTTAATAGTATATATATGTTTATAACGGGTTTATCTTTTCTTCCTTTATTCTTTTTATGCACATATAATGTCAGTCATCTGTGTCTTGTGATATCTTTTTTTAAATCTTTACTTTGTAAGATGTTAATATATTGCTGTCCCAATTTTCTTTTTGTTCATGATTGCCTGGTATATATTTTTATCTACTTTTATTGTC
>NW_027770731.1:0-294 GCF_054177405.1 Leptonychotes weddellii | reverse complement strand
TCACTGTTTGTGCATAACACCCAGTGCTCCATGCAGAATGTGCCCTCCTCAATACCCACCACCAGGCTAACCCATCCTCCCACCTCCCTGCCCTCTAGAACCCTCAGTTTGTTTTTCAGAGTCCATCGTCTCTCATGGTTCGTCTACCCCTCCGATTTCCCCTGCTTCATTCTTCCCCTCCTGCTACCTTCTTCTTCTTTTTTTTTTCTTAACATATATTGCATTATTTGTTTCAGAGGTACAGATCTGAGATTCAACAGTCTTGCACAATTCACAGCGCTTACCAGAGCACAT
>NW_027770730.1:0-294 GCF_054177405.1 Leptonychotes weddellii | reverse complement strand
TGACTTATTTCGCTTAGCATAATACCCTCTAGTTCCATCCATGTCGTTGCAAATGGCAAGGTTTCATTCTTTTTGATGGCTACATAATATTCCACTGTGTGTGTGTGTGTGTGTGTGTGTGTGTGTACCATATCTTCTTTATCCATTCATCTTTTTTTAAAAAAGATTTTATTTATTTATTTGACAGAGAGAGACACAGCGAGACAGGGAACACAAGCAGGGGGAGTGGGGGAGGGAGAAGCAGGCTTCCTGCTGAGCAGGGAGCCCGATGCGGGGCTTGATCCCAGGACTCTG
>NW_027770729.1:0-3820 GCF_054177405.1 Leptonychotes weddellii | reverse complement strand
GTCTCTGAGACACTCGGATAGAAGATGCTATGAACTGTTCCCTTTTGTGTTTGCTGTTCTGTCAAAGCAGTCACGTTTCGTGTGCCAGCGTCAGCTGATAGGACCCAGCCCAGACCCAAGAGCTGACAGCTCCTCGGGCAAAATCTCCAGGGCTGCATTTGGTCATCTCACCTACTGATGCTGAATTTAGGATTTAATTTACCTTTGCTTTTCCAGTTTTCAAACACCTATCCGGGTCTCAAAGCTTTTAAAAAAAATAGAGATAGACAAATAGTTTTATAAAAGCAATTTTAAAAATTCCTAAGCATTTCTCGCCATCCTAGGCATAAAGGAGGGAAGGAAAAGAGAAGGAAGTCATAACAAAGTGTTTATAGAGGGAGGGGCAGGTGACCGTGCCCCTAGGACCAGCACTAGGGGCAGGTGGAGGTGGAGAAAGCCAGAAAGGGCCAGGAGGGCACCGCAAAAGGGCTAAGGGACAGAGAAGCACCTCAAACACGTCTGTGCCTTGGAGGGGCCCCTCCCAGCTGAGAGGTGAGCCTGATGGGGAAGGCGCTCCTGGCAGAGCCCCCGGGCTGCATGTGTCCTTCCTGAGCTGCCTTGAGTTTGGAGAGGAACGGCTGAGGCTGTGGGTGGGAGGCCAGGTCTGGGCCAGGAGAGTGGAGAGGACTCAGCCAGCACATGTGAGTTTTAGGGAGCGCTGTCCACCAGTGCTGCCTGGGCCCCAGAAATAGGGGACTTGGAGGTGTGTGTGTCATGTCTCCCTGTACCTCCTTCACCGTCAGAGTCCAGGGCGACCCGTCGTGCCTTGTTCCGGGCTCTGTGCATGGCAGGGCTAAGAGTCACACGCTCGGGGCTGCTCTTTGTGGGCTGGGAGGCTCCTTCGTCTGGGCCCCTCTGCCAGGGGGAAGTGGATCGGCATGGGGAGGGGGGTTTACCTGCATGACCTCACTCATGCTCACAGTCACCCAGCAAGGAGACGCAGCCCACCCCGCCTAAGGGGGAGAGCCAGGCTCCAAGCGGCCGTTCCTCACAGGGGCTGCAGGGCTGCCGGACCCTGCCTCCTGACATCTCCCGCACACTCCGTGCCCAGGAAACGTGAGCGAGTAAACAGATGAATGAGCAGCATGTCTTCCTGCATGTGGCTGCAGAAAGCAGGTCTTATTTAATTAATGACCGTCTCTGTAATTGCTGTTTCAATGCATGCCGCATGCCGCCGTCTGTGATGGGCTTTCTAGACCATTTTGGCGCCAGTGGCCTAATGTGGGTGCGCTGTGCCTGCGTGCCGAGGGACCCAAGTGCTTCATCCATCAACCGGGCCCCCTCCTGCCCCAGCCATAGCAGATCAATACCTGCTCCCACACCGAAACCCATCCCTCAGCCCACCCTGCAGGCCAGCGCCACCCTCCATGCACAGTGGGATTCTCTCGAGAGCTGGCATTTCCCCTGAGCTGGACTCTCAGGTGGGGCAGCTTCCTTGGCCTGGGGAGGGGCTGGGCATGCGACCCCCACTGTGATCTGACCCCTGCCAGCCTCTGGGGTCTGGCCTTTCTCAGCCCCAGCGCCCCCCTGCCCCCGCCACACACACCTTCCCCCTTGTAGAGATGTGCGGGTTCCTGGGGCTCAGCCCTCTACTCCCAGTCTCCGGGGAAGTCCCATTCATGCTTCCAGACTCTGCTTCCCCATGCTGGAACTTTGTGCTCCCATGGGGGTGCACCTGTCCTCAAGGGGGAGGCTAGTCACCCCACCAGATCTTATCTATGACCTGTCTGTGTGTCTGTCTCCCCATCAGGCCCTCAGCAGCCTCATCCTCTTGGAGTACTTGATGCACTGGATGGGGCTTAGTAGACAATGAAGCAAACAAATGTGTGTGCTGGGCTGAACTGTTTCTCCCCAAAAGATGTGCTGTCTGAACCCTGGTGCCGGTGAGGAGGACCTTATTTATCTAAATCATTTATAGTTGTCCCTGGTTTTCATATCTGTTAAACAGGATCCACACTACTCACTCATTCAACAAACCTTTATTGAGCACGTATTACACGCATGGTCCTGATCTGGGCACAGTATTCAGCAATGAAAGAGACCAGTAACAATCCCCGCCCTGTGGACTTTTATATCCTGGGGTAGGCAAACACAACACAAAAAATCGGGGATATAAATACTGTATCAGACTGTGACAAGCCATGGAGAATAGGGAGGCAAGGGGGACGAGGCATGATGGGAGAGCGAACGTTTAAATGGGTCCCTGGGAGAGCCGTCCTGAGAAGGTGGACTTCATGTGGGTAGCCCTGGGGAGGTAAGGGTGCAGCCTTCATGGGTAAGCATTTCCAACATCACCAGGAAGATTAAACCATGTAATTCTTGTGAAAGAGTGTGTAAATCATGTAAATAAATGAAACAACCCCCAAAGCTGATGAAAGCCTCTGCACATTGCAGTCTCTGTACAGGGTAAGGGAGTTTGTCGTGAAGACAGCACCCTCCCAGGACAAAACCGTGCACTTCTCAGAAGGCTGAAGGACACGAGCTAACCACTTACAGCTGCTTTCCCTGCGGCATTGCTGATTCGAGGCTGGGGTAGGAAGGAGCGCACATGGGTCTGTCCCAGGAAGAAGGTCCTCCTGAGAGGGGGACAGCCAGAGAACCCACGAGAGCTTCTGGTGTCTTGCTGGAGTCACAAAATTGGAGGCTTTGGGGGTTCAAAGACATGGACTGCTTCTTCCTCAAGATTTTGCCAGCTTCTGACACTGCCTGATGGAGTGGGTAGGGAGGTTCAAAAGCTAGGCTAACATCTCTGAAGAGAAGACCAGAATTGTCCTCAGTCCTACGGGTCTAAGTAGACAAAGATGTGCCAGGATGAGAGTCCGTGAGCACAGGGAGCTTTCCACTGATGATCTGGAGGGCTTCCCTGGAGCAGCAGGGGAGCCAGAGGGAGGCTGAACCTTACCAGACCTGATGCTCAGACTGATGCACACCTGCCCCTTAGGGGATCAGCCCCATACTCTGTCTGCCAAACAGAGGGAATGAGGAACTCTCAGGTAGGAAATAAAGTCACCTGGAGCCACTAGAATTTGTATATACAATATCTGCTAATAAATGAAAATTTATTAGGATATCAAGAGATAAAGACATGTGAAAGAAAGCCAAGAGGGATGAGACAGATATTAGAAACAACAACAAAAAAAACCCCACTGTTTATCCAAGTTCTGGAGTTAGCTGGAAAGTACTTTATACAACAATAATTAATATATGCTTGAAAAGAGTAAATTGGGGAGTAAATCCATTTTAAAAAGGAGAATTTCAACAGAGAATTTGAATCTATAAAAAACAAACAAATGAAAAAATCTAGAGATGAAAAAAATCTCAAATTAATAACTCAATAGATTGATTTTATAGCAGGGTAGACACAGCAGAAGGTGGGATTTATGAAATGGAAGGTCAAGGAAGAGTAAGTAAATTCTAGCACACAGAAGAAAATAAGAATGAAGCTGCACAGAAGAGCACAAAGGACATGCAGGACACCTTACAAATCTCTAATCTATTTGCAACTGGAACCCCAGAAGGAGAGAAGAGAGAGAACATGGGGCAGAAGAAAGTTGGAAGAAATAGTGACCTAGAATGTTCCAAAATAACTTAAAGAAATAAACCCACAAGTTCAAAAGGCTCTGCCCACCAACCTCAAGCAGGAGAGATTTAAAACCACAGCAAAACCAAAAACGAAAAAGCAGTATGCTTGGGCACATGAGAGTACAATCACTGGGAAGCAAAGAGAAAACCTGGAAAGCATCTGGAGGGGAATCAATATGTCACACATGTCACTTTCAGG
>NW_027770728.1:0-294 GCF_054177405.1 Leptonychotes weddellii | reverse complement strand
TGGGAGAGGGAGAAGCAGGCCTCCCGCGGAGCAGGGAGCCTGATGTGGGGCTCGATCCCCGGACCCTGGGATCATGACCTGAGCCGAAGGCAGACGCTTAACGACTGAGCCACCCAGGTGCCCGCTAAATAATCTTTCTAAAGGCAGAATATCCTAGGTTCAGGAATTGAAATCTGGTACATGATTATTAGGACATCTACAATTTGCCTAAAAATACGTCAGCACATTCAGTATCCTATTATGGTGCCTGTGTTAGTTCATATCGTACACCAGGGACAGTCGGTTGTCCCCATG
>NW_027770727.1:0-294 GCF_054177405.1 Leptonychotes weddellii | reverse complement strand
TTCTTTGATTTCCTGTTGAGTTTGTAGGTGTTCAGAATGGTTTGATCCCCATCCAGCTGAATTCCTGAGACCAGACGAAATCCAGGTCTCCTACTCCTTTGTCATCTTGCTCCACCCCTCTATACCTCAATTTTGAAAGATTCTTAAAATAAATCACCTTTGAGCATAGTGTTCTGATGTGAAGATGCTGAGAATTCCATTTTGTTCTTTGTTCTTATTCGTAGGATTTGTGAGTCCCTAAATCGTATGCAAAATATGTAAATGTGCCTATTAACATGTTTTCCTGGAGAGAAG
>NW_027770726.1:0-294 GCF_054177405.1 Leptonychotes weddellii | reverse complement strand
TTTATTTCTTCTCTAATCTTTATTAATTCCCATCTTCTGCTGGCTTTAGGCTTTATTTGTTGTTCTTTTTCTAGCTCCTTTAGGTGTAAGGTTAGGTTGTTTATTTGAGATTTTTCTTGCTTCTTGAGGTAGGTCTGTATTGCTATATACTTCCATCTTAGGACCACTTTTGCTGTATCCCAAATGTTTTGGGCTGTCACATTTTCATTTTCATTTGTTTTCATGTATTTTTTAAGTTTCTTCTTTAATTTCCTTGCTGACCCATTTATTCTTTAGTAGGATGTTGTTTAACCT
>NW_027770725.1:0-294 GCF_054177405.1 Leptonychotes weddellii | reverse complement strand
GGTCCGCTGGGGGTGCCTGGGGCAGCTGGGGGTGCTGTGGCTTCACAGGATCGCGGTGAGGCGACACCGCTCAGCCCTCCGCTGTTACATGGGCGGGTCCCGCCCTTTCCCTGGGCTTTAGTCTCCCCGCCGTGGTCCGGCGGAGGCGGGCTGGACGACGTCGGAGCCCCCCGGGACACTCATGGTGCCGTGGCCCCCCATCATCCCGCGGACCTTGCGGCATTTCAGTTGGCTGGTGTGACTGGCACCTGCCCCTTTAGCCGTGTGCAGACCCTGGCTTGTCTGCACCCCCAG
>NW_027770724.1:0-294 GCF_054177405.1 Leptonychotes weddellii | reverse complement strand
ACAGGGCTCCTGGGTGGCTCAGTCAGTTAAGCATCTGCCTTCAGCTTAGGTCATGATCCCAAGGTCCTGGGATCGAGTCCCACATTGGGCTCCCCGCTCAGTGGGAAGCCTGCTCTTCCCTCTCCCTCTGCCTGCCTCTCCTCCTGCTTGTGCCCTCTCTCTCTCTCTCTCTCAAATAAAATATTTTTTAAAAAAATATCATTTTGATGATACTTGATGAGTATCTTTAACTGTTTTCATGCCTTTGGAAAACAATATACCATAAATACAAAGTAAAGCCATCAAATTGATTTT
>NW_027770723.1:0-294 GCF_054177405.1 Leptonychotes weddellii | reverse complement strand
TCAGGAAACAAAAGCCAGGGCATTAGGATGGACCTCTGGCCCTTTCCCCAGCAGGGCTCCTGTTCCATTCACACACTCCTCCTCTCTTGCCCTAAGCTCCCCTCCCGTGAGCGACCTCTGCACTCACAGGAACGCTACAGAAGGCCTTTCTACAGAAGCCCTATTGAAAGTCTACAGAAAGCCTGATGTTCCTCTTGCCGCACGTGGGGAAGGCCCAAGGACTTTCCTGGATTCGGTGGAGCTTCTTACTCTTACCTTTTGTAGCTAAGTAGCCCACAGAAGAGGAAACAAAAT
>NW_027770722.1:0-294 GCF_054177405.1 Leptonychotes weddellii | reverse complement strand
GTCCAAACATGCAAGCCAGTCCCCAAATCGAGGACAGTTCCCCTCAGCAGCACACCTCTGAGTGACAGCTTCCAGTGTCAGCCTCATTCTGCTAACCAGGCATCCACAGCCAAGGTCACCCAGTCCCCAAATCCTCCCTCTTCTCATGTCCGCCAATCCCTGAGTGCTCCCTTATTTAGTGAGAAATACTCCCAGCTTTTGGCTTCAGTGTTTCTCTGAGTGGTGCCCACTTGCTTTGACAAGATAATTAGGCCTGTCTCCTGGAAATAATGTGAGGAGCAAATGATACCCTTC
>NW_027770721.1:0-294 GCF_054177405.1 Leptonychotes weddellii | reverse complement strand
GTCCAAACATGCAAGCCAGTCCCCAAATCGAGGACAGTTCCCCTCAGCAGCACACCTCTGAGTGACAGCTTCCAGTGTCAGCCTCATTCTGCTAACCAGGCATCCACAGCCAAGGTCACCCAGTCCCCAAATCCTCCCTCTTCTCATGTCCGCCAATCCCCGAGTGCTCCCTTATTTAGTGAGAAATACTCCCAGCTTTTGGCTTCAGTGTTTCTCTGAGTGGTGCCCACTTGCTTTGACAAGATAATTAGGCCTGTCTCCTGGAAATAATGTGAGGAGCAAATGATACCCTTC
>NW_027770720.1:0-3822 GCF_054177405.1 Leptonychotes weddellii | reverse complement strand
GGGGGAGAGGAGGGAACGCCTGGGGGGGTGGAGGGCAGTCAGGACACACAGGACATTGATTAAGTTCACGGTCTTCTGTGGGCGTGGTTCGCGGCGGCCGGAAGCAGTTAAAACAGGACCATCAGAGATCACTGGTCACAGATCACTGTAACGGATAAAACAATAAGAAAAATTTGAAATATTGGGAGAATTACCAAAATGTGACACAGACATGAAGTGAGCAAACGTGGTTGGACAGCATCTGCAAAGCACGATAGAGCAGAGCGCAGCCAGATGAGGTTGGCCGCGTTACCCACGTCCTTGAGGTTTTACGCCAGCACCAGGCGAAGGGCTTCCTCGCTGTTGCTATCCAAGGCCCTCTGACGGCAGTTTGGGGACAGCGTCACTGCCCTGATCTGCCAAGGAGGGCAATGTGGCGTGTGGATAGAGGTGAGTGACGGCGCGAGAGGGAGCCTCTGGCCTGAAAGAGTAGCAGTTTCTAGAACAATCCACCCCCTCCCCCTGCAAGCAGTAAGGGCCATGTGGTCTGTGAAGAGCTTTGCAACAGTAACAAAACTGACCACAAGTCCTTCTACACTGTAAACATCAGAGATAAAATACTCCTCCTGCTACGGCCGCCACGGGGTACAGAAGCGTCAGGTTAGAAAGGAAAGGCAGGGGGTGCCTGGGTGGCTCAGTTTTTAAGCGTCTGCCTTCGGCTCAGGTCATGATCCTAGAGTCCCGGGATCGAGCCCCACATCGGGCTCCCTGCTCGGTGGAGAGCCTGCTTCTCCCTCTCCCTCTGCCGCTCCCCCTGCTTGTGTTCCCTCTCTCGCTGTGTCTCTCTCTGTCAAATAAATAAAAATCTTTTTAAAAAAAAAGGAAAGGCAGGGTTTGTCTGTGCTCAGTTACCTTTGACTTTACAGAGTCTCCGTTCGGTCCCGATACAAACTGCCCTTCATACCCGAGCCACGTCCCCCAGACACATGAATCAGTGTCATGCAACCTTCAGAGCTTCACAGCGCGGAGGCAGCCATGGCCCTGGGCAAGGATCCGCCAGCCCCACGGTCAGAGCCTGACCCCTGGCCCGTGCACTTGACCTCTCTGGCTGACTCCTCCTCCGTAGAATGGGGGCGTAAGTCACGAGGGCCTCCCAGGGCCCCTGTAAGGAAACTCACCTGCCACATAGAGCAGGGGCAGGGAAATATCAGCTGTCACTACACACACGGCCATGGGGACCATGACAAAGATGGCACTGGCCTCATCGCCAGCCTGGTGGGCGCGGGAACGCTGGCGGGAGGGAGTCGGACCTCTGCACCACCCCCACCACCTGAGGCCCCCACAAAGGCTTCTGCAGAAGGCCCTGCACCCAGCAGAGACCCAGGGATGCCACTGGATCAGGGCTCCGGCAGGCCCATACCCAAAGCACTGTCCATCTCCTGCTCCAGGACCTAAGCCCCTGCTGTCTCCCCGGGACCCAGAGCAGAGCCTGGCTCACGGTGGGACCGCTGCCCAGGACAGGGATAGGGTGTAGGGAACCCACAGGAATACAGTAATAGTTGGCTGCTCACCCAGAGACGTGAGGGCTGTGCTTGCCTCCACTGACCCCCCCCCACACACACACACACACGGGGTGGGGTGGACAGGACCCTTACAGCAGGCCCCTTAGCCACCTGCTGTCCCAGCCCAGCTGCTGCCAGGACCAGCTTTGTTAATTGGCCCTATGAAGATCCCAAGGCATCAGGGCAGGAGCTAGTAACGAAAAGTCCAGGACAGGGTGGGAGAGAAGAAACCTCCCCAGCCAAACCTCCTCTTTCCTGAGGAGGCTTCCTCTGGCAGGGGCCAAGGGGCTGAAATGGGGGAAGGAGAGCACAGGGCGGCGCCAAGGCTGCAGGTGAAAAATTAACCACCTGTGTGCAATCTCGGGTGTAATGCCACATCTTCACCACCAGGTGGCGAGTAACGATCATCTTTGCTTTTAGCCCGCCGACCAGTATTCACGCTGTCGTCTAAGAGGGGACAGAAGGACTTCTGCTCTGATTGTTCCACACGTGTCACACACTAGTGCGAGTGTGTTTCTTTATTAACTCAGGCCTCACAAACACCCTACGAGGTGTTAGCTGTGGCCATTTGACAGATGAAGAATCTAAGGCTGAGAGAGCCTCAGACACCTGCCTGAGGTCACACAGCAGTGACTCAGGAGCAGGATCCAACCCAGACCTTGTCTCCAGAGTCTGCACTCTGCACCCCCTGCACTGCTCCCCATTTGCTCTCTGTGATTTCTCGAGCGTTCAAGTTCATGTTCTAGCAAATTCTTGCCCTAAAATGCTAGGGGACAAGCTCAGTGCTCCAGAGGCAGGCTCACCTTCCTCCTCCGGCCAGTGCTGGGGGGCGGGGGGAGCCTGAGGAGCTGGGGAGGGGGGACGCGGGAGACGCAGTCTCAGACTCAGGGCAGCAGCAGCAAGGACAGCTAGGTCGTTTGGGGACCTGTGCCTGGGTCCAGGGAGCCGAGGGTGAGTCTGCAGCAGCAAAGGCCCCCCAGGAAGCCATGGGGAAGAGTTTGGGGTGCCCTGCATGAGTGGTGTGCTGCCCCGGCTCACAGAGCTATTATTTCCAGGATTTCACAGACCAGTTGGTCAGCACAACCATTATTAAAAACTCAATTATGCAAACTTACGATTAAATTATATAAAAAGAGAGGTAATAAATACTCAAAATGTATCACCGCCTTATTGTTTTCACTACACTTCACTGTGGTTTCTGCCCTTGAGGTCATTTCCAGCTGCTTTTCTTAGAGTGGAAATACTAAGTAACAGCATCCGGCTGGGTGCCCTCCCCACCCCACCCTCAGGGACCTCGGGGTCTGTCCTCTGAAACCGGCCCCGTGGGCAGATTTACACCAGGGAGACTGGCAAATGCTGCACGTCGGGGCTTTTTTTCCAGACTGAATCATTTACCCATAAGCACAGCACCACCTGTGTGTAGGGTACGATATGGTGAGATTTGCACTTTAACGAGGTCTTGAGAACACAGGGGTCAGGAGAAGACTTTCAGGTGAGGGAGCCGAGTGGGGGGACGCAGGATGGGTTCAGCCAGTGGGAGGGGGGCGTGCTCTGACACGCAGCTGGGAGACTAAGCCACCTCCAACCGGGTCCTCTCTCGGCCACCAAGACATTCTGACAGCTGGCTCCACTTTCAGACACGTGCCCGCCAGGATCCCAGCCTACCCTGGGCCATGGCCCCCCTCCTCGGGGTGTCAGCTCCCATGTCTGGGGGAAAAGCCACTGAGAGGCCAGTGAACACTTCCTTTCGCTGCCCAGATGGAGGCGGATGTGCTGGTGGGCAGCTCAAAGTGGGAAGCGCAGGTTCTGTCCTCCCCCCACCACCACCCAGGACACCTGTCAGGTGCCCTGCCTGCAGGTAGGGTACCCCACACCCAGCATGTGCCGTGGGGCTCCGAGTTCCATGTCCACCTCTTGACCACGGTGGAACTCCTCGCTCAGCCTGCTTCCTCCTGTAAAATGAGAAGAGTGTAGTTTTTAGATTTTTATTTATTAATTTTTTTTGTTGCCCATGTTATCAGTTTTGAGACATACTGGGTGGCACTTGGTGGTATGTGTCTGGGGGACCCCACAGTGCCTGGGTCCTGCTCCCTCAACCATCCTGGGCCTTCTCAGGAAGATGTCCTTGGGAACAGGAGCAAACAGGACACAGAGAGCTGTTGGTCCCTGGTGGCCAGTGTCCGGCAGGGCCTTTGGGGGACGCTGAGCTGGAGGGCACTGCTTTGGCCAAGCACGAGCTGGCCTACAATCTGGGGGCGGCTACTGTGTGGAACTGAAGGAA